>NW_028318013.1:2342500-2642500 GCF_062004578.1 Staurois parvus
TCCTGGAGTAGCTCATGGTGGCTTTTGATAAATGTTTACAACCACTGTCTTATTGTAGAAGCCATTCCCTTTTCAGTTTGTTGGCTAGCTGTTTTACATTGACATACAGAATTTTTTATGGAATATTTCTAGTGGAACCCAGTTTGCCCTCTACATTGAAACCATTTCCTGTGCAACTGCCTGCCATACAAGTCCAAGGCATAATGGCATGCTCATGGTTACTAGTTGGCAAGCTGTTTTTGCTGCTTCAATTTATCTCCAATAAACCTTCAGTGACGGTGACCTCTGGCTTGCCTAGATGCTGTTTTGTACAGCTTTCTCCTGATTACTCTTTCAAGTAGTTCATGTTGGAGCAAGCAACTCTGCACTTTGGAATGATGCAGCACCACTCTTGTATTAGCCAAACCTCTCTGCATGTCGTTTTCCATCATGTGAGGGTTTGCCTTTGCTTTTCTGGCCATCATTTGATGAAACTTTTCTTGATTTTCCAGATCTTGCCTTGACTTCCATAGTTTCCCCATTAAAATGGAATGAAACCGGAAATGTAAAAAACTGCTAGAAGATAGATAATTTTGGTAGAAGAGACTATATGGGGTTGATTTACTAAAGGCAGATAGACTGTGTACTTTGCAAAGTGCAATTTCACTCTACAAGTGCAGTTGCTCCAGAGCTTAGTAAATGAGGTAAAGCTTCTCTTTGCAAAGAATATCCAATCATGTGTAAGGAAAATAAAACAAAAACAGCATTTTTGCTTACACAGAATTGGATGATGGAAGTCAGCAGAGCTTCTGCTCATTTACTAAGCTCTGGAGCAATTAGAGAATGCAAATAAATCAATACTCTTGAGCTGTCAACCCTATTCCTACAGAAAACAAATCAGTGCAGTCCTCATATAAAAACCATATATATATATATATATATATAAATAAATAAAATACACAATAAAAAAAAGTATCCGTATGCAGTCTGATCAAAAAACACGCCCTGCTTCACAATCCTTATGTGCATACACATTCAGATCCTCAGCTATTCCTACACCAAAAATAAATACCCCTTAAACCTAATAATTAAGTATATTATCTAAAGAGCAGCTAAAACACTCCTGTAAAAATACTAAAAACACGGATTGATATAATACAAAAAAATCAATGTTATGTTCCTTTAAAAAAAAAAAAATTTAATAACCTGTAATATATTTCATATGATGTGAAATTTCATGAAATGTGCACTTATATGCTATGCTTAACAAAAATCACTGCAGTGCTCCTATAAAAACAATATGTATAATTATTATTAAAGGATTTATATAGTACCAACAGTTTATGCATCACTTTACAATATAAAGGGGGACAGTAAGATTATAATACAGTTCAATACAGAAGGAATAGGAGGGATATAATAACCCTAGATGCTGTTATACATCAGAACAAAGTGCAGTGGTGCAAATACAAAAACACAATACAAAAAATGTCTGATCATTTTTGCCTGATCAAAAAACATGCTATGCTTCACAATCATTATGTGCATGCACATGCAGATCCTCAGCATGAAAACAAAACTAATGACTCGATGGACCTCCAAAGTGATTTCGGCTCCACCACCTCTGTACTCCTTTCGGCTGCATTCACACTTGAGCAATTGCTAGTTTGAAGCCCGAACCTCCAAAAATGCTCAAACATTAAAAATGAATTGTTCTTTATGGTGTCTGTTTGCGCAATCAGGTGTGACTGGGTAGCATAGAGAACAATTGATTTTTTAACTTTGAGCATTTTTGGAACTTTGAGATTCAAGCTACAAATCGCTAAAGTGTAAATGCAGCCTTAAAGTGGAATCTCACCTATTTTTCAAGTAAGGTCAGTCACAGTTTAAAGCAAAGCTCCACCCAAAAGGGGAAGTTCCGCTTTAAGCCTTTGTCCCCTGTTCCCCATTAAGGATTGGCACCTTTGGGGAGTGGGGGGGGGGTAGTGATCGGAAGTGGAAGTTGTCCTCCCCCCTTCCCTTCCTGTAGTCTTCTGGAACACGTGACAGGTTCCAGAAGACTAGGAGCCATTCGCAAAGCGCAGCGCTTCTCGCGCATGCACAGTGGGCACCTGGCTGTGAAGCTGCAAACTGTCACAGCCAGGTGCCCACACTAAAGATGCCAGCGCCAGGAAGAGAAGACGTTGAAACCAGCGGTGGTGAGGACACCGCTGGACCGAGGGACAGGTAAATGGCTGTATTTTAAAAGTCAGCAGCTACAGTTTTTGTAGCTGCTGACTTTTTTTTTTCAGCTGGAACTCCGCTTTAACTTGTTATTTCTTCTGTGGAGATCCTTTTCAGTATGGTGCAATATGGCTCCCAAGATCCTCTTACCATCCAGTATATAACAGTTTCAACCCATATTTAGGCTGGAACATATAATATGGTGCCAATTAACCATAGGAGACATGTGTAAAAGAAGCAAATGACTGATAATGAACGCTATTGGTGTAAAACCAGAATCAGATGTAATCGTGACCAGTAGAACCAAACAGAATGACACTAATAGCAACAATTTTGTGCAAGATAAAAAAGGATTTTATTATCCACTTAAAAATGAATAAAAACATAAACCAAAGTTCTGTATCCAATATGGATCAAAGACAAAGTAATTGGTATAGCTCATATGTCATGTTGCTGGCAATAAAATTGGCTTACTGCTGGAGATACAGGATGTGCCGGACCAGGGTAGAGAAGGTGATGATGGAGAAATCCTGTGGACCACTATAACTGGTGTGTGGGTCACCAGCTGTGAGATGGTGGTGACAGGATGCAGCCTCTGAGTGTCCCCAGAACTTGCGCACCGGAAATGATGTCGGCGTGCACCAAAGTGATGTAAATGGAGTGCAGAAGCTGGCAGAGGATAGCTGATTGTCAGACAGAAGACCCAGGATGCATGGGGCTGGACACAACAAATTCTAGTTGCTATGATGATGCATTTTGCATAGAATCGTGCTTTGTCAAAGTCATTAAGCAACCAGGAAGGACTGGGGTTATAAAGGGAACAACGGGCTGGTTCTATGAAGGGGCACAAGTTAACAATTAAAGGGACATTCCTTCAATATAGAAAAAGCCAAATTATAAGCCACTTTTCTTATCTGTCCCCTCTTAGATGTCGCTGCTAGACTTTGGTTAATAATTGTAGGTATTACATAGACCCAAGCCATCTGTCTAGACTGGGTTTGGATAGCATGCCTAAGTTGCAAATATTGGAAACAACTTTTGGTAGGCAGACCAAAATTTTCCTGAAAGGTCTGAAAATCTTTCAGATGTTGACTCTGATATAGTTGTGGGATATAAACAGGGCCTCTTCAGACCATTGATTATATCCCTGCAATTTTAATAGTTCCGGAAAATTGAAGTTCTAAAAGATTCAGATGTGATCGGTATACCCCTTATACTGACAATGGTCCTTTTTTTTTTTTTTTTTTTTTTTTTTTCATTTAAATATTTATTACATTTTTCATGTTAATACAAAAACCCAAAAAGGGAAAAAAATTCTCATACATATAAACATTTATAACATTTCTATCTTTCCCTTACTAAAAACTCTTTTCTTTCCCATCCCACTACCCCCCCTTCCCGCCCCTCATCCCCCCTCCTCCCCCTCTGCTGACTCTAGCCCATTCTACTCTCTTGAGGCTTATTAATTTTTTTTTGCTCACATCCTAGTTCATATTTTCCTATATTTCTCTTTCAATCCTGCTCTTTCCCATTTTTCCCATCTCCTGGAATAAACTCTCATCTTATCTTCCTGTATATGGTATGATCTTTCCATTCTACCTATCTGGTTTACTCTATTAATCCAGTCTTCCTCCTTCGGTACCTCAGCCTTCCGCCAAAACTTAGGTATCAACCCTTTCGCCGCATTCAAGAAGTACCAAATACCTGAGTCTTTATATCTATTTACAGATGTCTCCACATTGTGTAGGAGACACGTCGTTGGGTCTAACCCTATGTCAATTTCAGTTATTTCTTTAATCAATTTGACTATTATTTTCCAAAAAGCCTGGATTTTCGGACATTCCCACCATGTGTGAAACACCGTGCCCATCTCTCCACATCCTCTCCAACACTTATTTGAGTTCTCCCCATTCATCCTGTGCTCTACACTCGGTGTAATGTGCCATCATGTCACACACTTATAATTAACCTCAACCTCTCTCATACTAACATTATCGTGTATCAATCTAAACATCTTTCTCTGTCTGTCTTCATCAAACCCAACTCCCATATCTCTCTCCCATTTTGTGATAAAAATTAACTTTGTATTTGTGTCTAATTCTGTGAGTATTCTATACACTTTTGAAATACCGTGCTTCCCATCCCTTCGTGTCTCTAACAACCTTTCAAACATATTCCACTCCTGTTTTACTCTCAGGGGTTTCGGTAGATTTCCAATGAAACATTTAAATTGATGATATTTCCACTCATCTATTCTAATAAAAATATCTCCCTTCTTCTCCATTAAATCTTTAAGTGGTCTCAATTCCCCCTCCACCAAAACATCTCTCAGTTGGGTATCCTCCTTTCTAAACCATCTCCCTGATATCCTATTTTTTCCCAGAGGAAAATAATCAGTATCTGTGAGAGGCATTAGTATAGAATTAAATTCCCATTTCATGTTTTTGTGTAAATTGTCCCATACCCTAAGAACATTTAAAGTGTAGGTACTTGTGCTTTCTTTGATTCCCCTGAACTGTGTTGGAACCCATATCATCTGGTTCAATCTAATGCCACTAAGATCATTTTCAATTGTTACCCAACTTTTCCCCTTATGGTTAAATGTCCAGTCATATATTCTTGCTAAAACCACTGCTTTATAGCATCTCTTGACATCTGGTAGACCCAATCCCCCTTTCTCTTTAGTCCTGCTCAATGTTTCATATGCTATTCTAGGTTTTTTATTCTTCCATATGTATCTTGTTAACATTTTTTTCATTATCTTAAAGAAGGCTTCTGGGATTTTAATTGGTACCATTTGAAATCTATACAGTATTTTAGGCATAATTACTAGAGATGAGCGAATCGAAGTAGCCAAAGTGGAATTCGAGTCGAATATCGGAAAAATTTCGATTCGCGCCGAATCCGAAAAATAGCCTAATTCGGACGCGCGAATCGAAATTTTTCCGAAAATGGCGGCTGACATTGTGCGGCGACGGAGCGGGGATGTCTGGGAAGGCGCGCAGACAAGGCGCGCTGACCCATAATGCATTCCTCAACGACGTGATCGCATCAGCCAATCAGCAGCCAGCCAGCTAGCACTGTGTAATGGTCGAGCTATAAATAGCGGCCATTTTGGAATTCTTCATTTGCCTGCAGTCATTGAACAGAGGCAGACCGCTCTGTATTAGGGACAGGGACAGAGTTAGGGCCACAGAAACGATACTTGGGGACAGAGAAACGATACTTAGGGACAGAGAACTATTACTCAGGGACACAGAATTGTTAATTAGGGCCACAGAATCGTTACTTAGGGACAAAGAAACGCTAGTTAGGGCCACAGAATTCATACTCAGGGACAGACAGAATTGTTACTGAGTGCCAGAGAATTGTTACTTAGGGCCACAGAAACGTTATTAGGGCCACAGAATTGTTACTCAGGGACAGACAGAATTGTTACTGAGTGCCAGAGAATTGTTACTTAGGGCCACAGAAACGTTATTAGGGCCACAGAATTGTTACTCAGGGACAGACAGAATTGTTACTGAGTGCCAGATAATTGTTACTTAGGGCCACAGAAACGTTATTAGGGCCACAGAATTGTTACTCAGGGACAGACAGAATTGTTACTGAGTGCCAGAGAATTGTTACTTAGGGCCACAGAAACTTTAGTTAGGGCCACAGAATTGTTACTCAGGGACAGACACAGAATTGTTACTGAGGGCCACAGAACTGTTACTTAGGGCCACAGAATTGTTACTCGCACAGACACAGAATTGTTACTCGCACAGACACAGAATTGTTACTGAGGGCCACAGAACTGTTACTTAGGGCAACAGAATTGTTACTCGCACAGACACAGAATTGTTACACAGGGACACAGAACTGTTACTGAGGGCCACAGAACCGTTACTTAGGGCCACAGAATTGTTACTCGCACAGACACAGAATTGTTACAGCACAGACACAGAATTGTTACTCGCACAGACACAGAATTGTTACTCGCACAGACACAGAATTGTTACTCAGGGACACAGAACTGTTACTGAGGGCCACAGAACTGTTACTTAGGGCCACAGAATTGTTGCTCGTACAGACACAGAATTCTTACTCGCACAGACACAGAATTGTTACTCAGGGACACAGAACTGTTACTTAGCGCCACAGAACTGTTAGTTAGGGCCACAGAATTGTTACTCGCACAGACACAGAATTGTTACTCGCACAGACACAGAATTGTTACTGAGGGCCACAGAACTGTTACTTGGGGCCACAGAAACGTTAATCAGGGACACAGAATTGTTACTGAGGGCCACAGAACTGTTAGGGCCACAGAATTGTTACTCGCACAGACACAGAATTGTTACTCGCACAGACACAGAATTGTTACTGAGGGCCACAGAACTGTTACTTGGGGCCACAGAAACGTTAATCAGGGACAGAGAATTGTTACTAAGGGCCACAGAACTGTTACTTAGGGCCACAGAATTGTTACTCGCACAGACACAGAATTCTTACTCGCACAGACACAGAATTGTTACTGAGGGCCACAGAACTGTTACTTGGGGCCACAGAAACGTTAATCAGGGACACAGAATTGTTACTGAGGGCCACAGAATTGTTACTCGCACAGACACAGAATTCTTACTCGCACAGACACAGAATTGTTACTGAGGGCCACAGAACTGTTACTTGGGGCCACAGAAACGTTAATCAGGGACACAGAATTGTTACTGAGGGCCACAGAACTGTTACTTAGGGCCACAGAATTGTTACTCGCACAGACACAGAATTGTTACTGAGGGCCACAGAACTGTTACTTGGGGCCACAGAAACGTTAATCAGGGACAGAGAATTGTTACTGAGGGCCACAGAACTGTTACTTAGGGCCACAGAATTGTTACTCGCACAGACACAGAATTGTTACTCAGGGACACAGAACTGTTACTGAGGGCCACAGAACTGTTACTTAGGGCCACAGAATTGTTACTCGCACAGACACAGAATTGTTACTCGCACAGACACAGAATTGTTACTGAGGGCCACAGAACTGTTACTTGGGGCCACAGAAACGTTAATCAGGGACACAGAATTGTTACTGAGGGCCACAGAACTGTTACTTAGGGCCACAGAATTGTTACTCGCACAGACACAGAATTGTTACACAGGGACACAGAACTGTTACTGAGGGCCACAGAACTGTTACTTAGGGCCACAGAATTGTTACTCGCACAGACACAGAATTGTTACTCGCACAGACACAGAATTGTTACTGAGGGCCACAGAACTGTTACTTGGGGCCACAGAAACGTTAATCAGGGACAGAGAATTGTTACTGAAGGCCACAGAACTGTTACTTAGGGCCACAGAATTGTTACTTGCACAGACACAGAATTGTTACTCGCACAGACACAGAATTGTTACTGAGGGCCACAGAACTGTTACTTAGGGCCACAGAATTGTTACTCGCACAGACACAGAATTGTTACTGAGGGCCACAGAACTGTTACTTGGGGCCACAGAAACGTTAATCAGGGACAGAGAATTGTTACTGAGGGCCACAGAACTGTTACTTAGGGCCACAGAATTGTTACTCGCACAGACACAGAATTGTTACTCGCACAGACACAGAATTGTTACTGAGGGCCACAGAACTGTTACTTGGGGCCACAGAAACGTTAATCAGGGACACAGAATTGTTACTGAGGGCCACAGAACTGTTACTTAGGGCCACAGAATTGTTACTCGCACAGACACAGAATTGTTACTCGCACAGACACAGAATTGTTACTGAGGGCCACAGAACTGTTACTTGGGGCCACAGAAACGTTAATCAGGGACACAGAATTGTTACTGAGGGCCACAGAACTGTTAGGGCCACAGAATTGTTACTCGCACAGACACAGAATTGTTACTCGCACAGACACAGAATTGTTACTGAGGGCCACAGAACTGTTACTTGCGGCCACAGAAACGTTAATCAGGGACACAGAATTGTTACTGAGGGCCACAGAACTGTTACTTAGGGCCACAGAATTGTTACTCGCACAGACACAGAATTGTTACACAGGGACACAGAACTGTTACTGAGGGCCACAGAACTGTTACTTAGGGCCACAGAATTGTTACTCGCACAGACACAGAATTGTTACTCAGGGACACAGAATTGTTACTCAGGGACACAGAATCGTTTAATTAAAGAGTATGTCAGACAACATGCAGAGGAGTGGCGGAGGAGGCAATGTTTTAGGAGCGAGCAGACGTGGCAGCAGAGGAAGGGGTCGAGGCAGCACTATTCGCAGCCAGAGGCCAGTGCTCCCGGTGTCATCCAGCGGTCGTGTCTCCACCGACAACCCTGCCGTCATCGATTGGTTGGCTCGGTCGTCTTCCTCTTCCCAGGTCACCTCTGACACCTACAGCCAACGGTCGGTGGGTACGTCAGACACAACCGTTAGTTGGCATGGCCCGGGACCAAGCCCACTGAAATCACGTGTCCTCTACCTGCCCCTGTCCTTTGGTGTTCCCTCACCAAGCGAAGTATCGCTTGCTGTGGGCTCAGCCCCACTGTACAGTGAGGAAGAGCTAACAGAGGGCGGTCAGGAACGGGGGGAGACATCCGCCTTTTCAGCAGCCAGGCGAAGAAGTAGTGGCGAGGAGAGTGGCCCGGTAGCCGGTCTAGAGACAGGTCTGTCTCCTGACCCAGACGCAGCCGAGGGGGCTAGTAGTGAGGCGGAGACCCTACTTGATGATGAGGAGGTTGATCGCACTTGGCAGCCTCGTCGTCATCAGGCAATTTCTTCCGCATCATCAGGAGAAGAGGGTGGCAGCTTGGCAGTGAGCGAAACAGTCGGTGGGTTGCCCAGGAGACAGCAGCAGGGTCGCAGCAGTGTCAGTGGAAGCAGTGTCAGTGGAGCCAAACGGCCACGGAGTAGAGCACCAGCTCCACTGCAGCCTACCACCACGGCCAGTAGTGGTGCCGGTGTGCACGGAGGAAGCAGCAGTCAGCCAGTGAGGAGTATCGGGGGCAAAGTTTCCTACTCGGCGGTGTGGCAATTTTTCGTCAAGCCGCCCGAGGAAGTAAACGTAGCCGTATGTCGACTATGTGGCCAGAAAGTCAAGCGTGGCCAGGGGGCCCATGTTGGGACTACAGCGTATTCATGCCATGTGCCACTTTCAGGTCTCCTCACACTGCTGGTGTGTTGAATTTTTTGACATAGGGTGCTGGCAGATTATGGGCCTCCTATAGCTGCTGCCAGGCCCCTAATCTGCCATAGGCCCCTATATACCGCCTCCTCATGCTGCTGCCAGGTCCAGAGTCTCTCATGGGTCCCTGTACGGCCTCCCATTGCTGCTGTCTCCATCGCCACACTCTGCCATGTGCCACTTTCAGGTCTCCTCACACACTGCTGGTGTGTAGAATTTTTTGACATAGGGTGCTGGCAGATTACGGGCCTCCTATAGCTGCTGCCAGGCCCCTAATCTGCCATAGGCCCCTATATACCGCCTCCTCATGCTGCTGCCAGGTCCAGAGTCTCTCATGGGTCCCTGTACGGCCTCCCATTGCTGCTGTCTCCATCGCCACACTCTGCCATGTGCCACTTTCAGGTCTCCTCACACACTGCTGGTGTGTAGAATTTTTTGACATAGGGTGCTGGCAGATTACGGGCCTCCCATAGCTGCTGCCAGGCCCCTAATCTGCCATAGGCCCCTATATACCGCCTCCTCATGCTGCTGCCAGGTCCAGAGTCTCTCATGGGTCCCTGTACGGCCTCCCGTTGCTGCGGTCTCCATCGCCACACTCTGCCATGTGCCACTTTCAGGTCTCCTCACACACTGCTGGTGTGTAGAATTTTTTGACATAGGGTGCTGGCAGATTACGGGCCTCCCATAGCTGCTGCCAGGCCCCTAATCTGCCATGGGCCCCTATATACCGCCTCCTCATGCTGCTGCCAGGTCCACAGTGTCTCATGCCATGTGCCACTTTCAGGTCTCCTCACACACTGCTGGTGTGTAGAATTTTTTGACATAGGGTGCTGGCAGATTACGGGCCTCCTATAGCTGCTGCCAGGCCCCTAATCTGCCATAGGCCCCTATATACCGCCTCCTCATGCTGCTGCCAGGTACAGAGTCTCTCATGGGTCCCTGTACGGCCTCCCATTGCTGCTGTCTCCATCGCCACACTCTGCCATGTGCCACTTTCAGGTCTCCTCACACACTGCTGGTGTGTAGAATTTTTTGACATAGGGTGCTGGCAGATTACGGGCCTCCCATTGCTGCTGCCAGGCCCCTAATCTGCCATGGGCCCCTATACCGCCTCCTCATGCTGCTGCCAAGTCCAGAGTCTCTCATGGGTCCCTGTACGGCCTCCCATTGCTGCTGTCTCCATCGCCACACTCTGCCATGTGCCACTTTCAGGTCTCCTCACACACTGCTGGTGTGTAGAATTTTTTGACATAGGGTGCTGGCAGATTACGGGCCTCCCATAGCTGCTGCCAGGCCCCTAATCTGCCATAGGCCCCTATATACCGCCTCCTCATGCTGCTGCCAGGTCCAGAGTCTCTCATGGGTCCCTGTACGGCCTCCCATTGCTGCTGTCTCCATCGCCACACTCTGCCATGTGCCACTTTCAGGTCTCCTCACACACTGCTGGTGTGTCGAATTTTTTGACATAGGGTGCTGGCAGATTACGGGCCTCCCATAGCTGCTGCCAGGCCCCTAATCTGCCATGGGCCCCTATATACCGCCTCCTCATGCTGCTGCCAGGTCCACAGTGTCTCATGCCATGTGCCACTTTCAGGTCTCCTCACACTGCTGGTGTGTTGAATTTTTTGACATAGGGTGCTGGCAGATTATGGGCCTCCTATAGCTGCTGCCAGGCCCCTAATCTGCCATAGGCCCCTATATACCGCCTCCTCATGCTGCTGCCAGGTCCAGAGTCTCTCATGGGTCCCTGTACGGCCTCCCATTGCTGCTGTCTCCATCGCCACACTCTGCCATGTGCCACTTTCAGGTCTCCTCACACACTGCTGGTGTGTAGAATTTTTTGACATAGGGTGCTGGCAGATTACGGGCCTCCCATAGCTGCTGCCAGGCCCCTAATCTGCCATAGGCCCCTATATACCGCCTCCTCATGCTGCTGCCAGGTCCAGAGTCTCTCATGGGTCCCTGTACGGCCTCCCGTTGCTGCTGTCTCCATCGCCACACTCTGCCATGTGCCACTTTCAGGTCTCCTCACACACTGCTGGTGTGTAGAATTTTTTGACATAGGGTGCTGGCAGATTACGGGCCTCCCATAGCTGCTGCCAGGCCCCTAATCTGCCATGGGCCCCTATATACCGCCTCCTCATGCTGCTGCCAGGTCCACAGTGTCTCATGCCATGTGCCACTTTCAGGTCTCCTCACACTGCTGGTGTGTTGAATTTTTTGACATAGGGTGCTGGCAGATTATGGGCCTCCTATAGCTGCTGCCAGGCACTTAATCTGCCATAGGCCCCTATATACCGCCTCCTCATGCTGCTGCCAGGTCCAGAGTCTCTCATGGGTCCCTGTACGGCCTCCCATTGCTGCTGTCTCCATCGCCACACTCTGCCATGTGCCACTTTCAGGTCTCCTCACACACTGCTGGTGTGTAGAATTTTTTGACATAGGGTGCTGGCAGATTACGGGCCTCCTATAGCTGCTGCCAGGCCCCTAATCTGCCATAGGCCCCTATATACCGCCTCCTCATGCTGCTGCCAGGTCCAGAGTCTCTCATGGGTCCCTGTACGGCCTCCCATTGCTGCTGTCTCCATCGCCACACTCTGCCATGTGCCACTTTCAGGTCTCCTCACACACTGCTGGTGTGTAGAATTTTTTGACATAGGGTGCTGGCAGATTACGGGCCTCCCATTGCTGCTGCCAGGCCCCTAATCTGCCATGGGCCCCTATACCGCCTCCTCATGCTGCTGCCAAGTCCAGAGTCTCTCATGGGTCCCTGTACGGCCTCCCATTGCTGCTGTCTCCATCGCCACACTCTGCCATGTGCCACTTTCAGGTCTCCTCACACACTGCTGGTGTGTTGAATTTTTTGACATAGGGTGCTGGCAGATTACGGGCCTCCCATAGATGCTGCCAGGCCCCTAATCTGCCATGGGCCCCTATATACCGCCTCCTCATGCTGCTGCCAGGTCCACAGTGTCTCATGCCATGTGCCACTTTCAGGTCTCCTCACACTGCTGGTGTGTTGAATTTTTTGACATAGGGTGCTGGCAGATTATGGGCCTCCTATTGCTGTTGCCAGGCCCCTAATCTGCCATGGGCCCCTATACCACCTCCTCATGCTGCTGCCAGGTCCAGGCGAACGTAGTCACACAGGGGAGGAACTTCTCAGTGTAATGAACAGAGAAATCGACAGATGGCTGTCTCCGCGCAAACTGAAAATGGGAACCATGCTGACCGACAACGGAAAGAACATGGTGTCTGCTCTGCGTCAAGTAAGGTTGTGCCATGCGCCATGCATGGCTCACGTGTTCAATCTGGTTGTCAAGCGGTTCCTAAAATCCACCATCCCACTGCAAGACATCCTTAAAATGTCACGTAAACTTTGCATGCATTTCAGCCATTCCTACACCGCAAAGCACACCCTCCTTGAGCTGCAGCGGCAGAACGGAATTCCACAGCATCGCCTGATCTGCGACGTTGCAACAAGGTGGAATTCAACCCTACACATGGTAGACCGCCTTTACGAACAGCGAAAGGCCATCACCGATTTCCTGATGTTACAAGCGGATAAAGGTACTCCCCTGTGTAACTTCGATGTCAGCCATTGGCAGCTCATGCGTGACACCTGCCGCTTGCTCAGGCCCTTTGAGGAGGCCACGCTATTCGTGAGTCGGCAGGACTATGGGATGAACGATATCATTCCTCTGTTGCACGTCCTGGAACAAATGCTGTTAACAATGGCTGGTCAGGGTGCGGTAGACGTGGCGCACCGATCTCAACGCCACATGACCCCTGTGGGGGCAGGACAGGAAGAAGAGGAGGAGGTAGAGGAGGACATTGGTGCTCAGGAATTATTGAGTGAAATGGGTGGTTTTTCCACTCAGCGGACAGGAGTGGAGGAGCAGGAGCATCTGGTAGAGGAGGAGCAGGAGGAGACAGAGGACCCAGACGCACCGTGGCAGTATGCTGTGGAGATGGAGGCAGGGAGTCCCTCGCATTCCTTGGCACAAATGGCCCATAGCATGCTCGCTTGCTTGCGTAGCGACAGCCGAATAATAACCATCAGACAGAGGGATGACTTTTGGCTGTCCACCTTGTTGGACCCTCGCTACCGTTCAAAAATGGTGGCCTTTTTCACACCTGCTGAGAGGGAGGCCAAAATAACGTACTATAAAAACCACCTATGTAGTCAGCTGGTCTCTGCCTTTCTGCGCCAACGTCCATCCTCAGACACTGTGGGCCCTGTGCGCTCGCGTTCCGCTGCCATGGCAGCAGGGGAGGGGTGGGGTGGTAGGAGCAGTGGCAGCTCCACCAGCAGCGGCTGCCTCAGTCTGCAGTCGATGATGAGTAGCTTTCTTCACCAGCGCAGTGAGGAAACTACTAACCAGCCGCAGCAGCAGCAGCATCAGGTGGACCTGGAGCAGGACCTCAAACAACAGGCTTAGGCCTACTTGGACAGCACCCTGCCAACCGAGGTAGACAATCCCCTTGACTACTGGGCAACGAAACTTGACCTTTGGCCCCAACTAGCTGAATTTGCCCTTGAAAGGCTGTCATGCCCGGCCAGTAGCGTGGCATCGGAGCGCGTGTTTAGTGCGGCAGGAGGTATTGTAACTCCGCGGAGGACACGACTGTCCACCCAAAGTGTGGAGAGACTCACGTTTGTGAAAATGAATCAGGCGTGGATTAGTCTGGATTTCAAACCACCAGTTCCTGACACAACTGACTAAATCCGCCATGAATCATGCCCCAAACATGTGCCACTTTCAGGTCTCCTCACACTGCTGGTGTGTTCCATTTTTTGTCATAGGGTGCTGGCAGATTACGGGCCTCCCATAGCTGCTGCCAGGCCCCTAATCTGCCATGGGCCCCTATACCGCCTCCTCATGCTGCTGCCAGGTCCACAGTCTCTCATGCCATGTTCCACTTTCAGGTCTCCTCACACTGCTGGTGTGTTCAATTTTTTGACATAGGGTGCTGGCAGATTACGGGCCTCCAATAGCTGCTGCCAGGCCCCTAATCTGCCATGGGCCCCTATACCGCCTCCTCATGCTGCTGCCAGGTCCAGAGTCTGTCATGGGTCCCTGTACGGCCTCCCATTGCTGCTGTCTCCATCGCCACACTCTGCCATGTGCCACATTCAGGTCTCTTCACACTGCTTGTGTTTTCAATTTTTTGACATAGGGTGCTGGCAGATTACGGGCCTCCTATAGCTGCTGCCAGGCCCCTAATCTGCCATAGTCCCCTATATGCCGCCTCCTCATGCTGCTGCCAGGTCCAGAGTCTCTCATGGGTCCCTGTACGGCCTCCCATTGCTGCTGTCTCCATCGCCACACTCTGCCATGTGCCACTTTCAGGTCTCCTCACACTGCTGGTGTGTTACATTTTTTGTCATAGGGTGCTGGCAGATTACGGGCCTCCCATAGCTGCTGCCAGGCCCCTAATCTGCCATGGGCCCCTATACCGCCTCCTCATGCTGCTGCCAGGTCCACAGTCTCTCATGCCATGTGCCACTTTCAGGTCTCCTCACACTACTGGTGTGTTCAATTTTTTGACATAGGGTGCTGGCAGATTACGGGCCTCCAATAGCTGCTGCCAGGCCCCTAATCTGCCATGGGCCCCTATACCGCCTCCTCATGCTGCTGCCAGGTCCAGAGTCTCTCATGGGTCCCTGTACGGCCTCCCATTGCTGCTTTCTCCATCGCCACACTCTGCCATGTGCCACTTTCAGGTCTCCTCACACTGCTGGTGTGTAGAATTTTTTGACATAGGGTGCTGGCAGATTACGGGCCTCCTATAGCTGCTGCCAGGCCCCTAATCTGCCATAGGCCCCTATATACCGCCTCCTCATGCTGCTGCCAGGTCCAGAGTCTCTCATGGGTCCCTGTACGGCCTCCCATTGCTGCTTTCTCCATCGCCACACTCTGCCATGTGCCACTTTCAGGTCTCCTCACACTGCTGGTGTGTAGAATTTTTTGACATAGGGTGCTGGCAGATTACGGGCCTCCTATAGCTGCTGCCAGGCCCCTAATCTGCCATAGGCCCCTATATACCGCCTCCTCATGCTGCTGCCAGGTCCAGAGTCTCTCATGGGTCCCTGTACGGCCTCCCATTGCTGCTGTCTCCATCGCCACACTCTGCCATGTGCCACTTTCAGGTCTCCTCACACACTGCTGGTGTGTAGAATTTTTTGACATAAGGTGCTGGCAGATTACGGGCCTCCCATAGCTGCTGCCAGGCCCCTAATCTGCCATGGGCCCCTATATACCGCCTCCTCATGCTGCTGCCAAGTCCAGAGTCTCTCATGGGTCCCTGTACGGCCTCCCATTGCTGCTGTCTCCATCGCCACACTCTGCCATGTGCCACTTTCAGGTCTCCTCACACTGCTGGTGTGTAGAATTTTTTGACATAGGGTGCTGGCAGATTACGGGCCTCCTATAGCTGCTGCCAGGCCCCTAATCTGCCATGGGCCCCTATATACCGCCTCCTCATGCTGCTGCCAGGTCCAGAGTCTCTCATGGGTCCCTGTACGGCCTCCCATTGCTGCTGTCTCCATCGCCACACTCTGCCATGTGCCACTTTCAGGTCTCCTCACACTGCTGGTGTGTTCAATTTTTTGACATAGGGTGCTGGCAGATTACGGGCCTCCCATAGCTGCTGCCAGGCCCCTAATCTGCCATGGGCCCCTATACCGCCTCCTCATGCTGCTGCCAGGTCCACAGTGTCTCATGCCATGTGCCACTTTCAGGTCTCCTCACACTGCTGGTGTGTTCAATTTTTTGACATAGGGTGCTGGCAGATTACGGGCCTCCCATAGCTGCTGCCAGGCCCCTAATCTGCCATGGGCCCCTATACCGCCTCCTCATGCTGCTGCCAAGTCCAGAGTGTGTCATGGGTCCCTGTACGGCCTCCCATTGCTGCTGTCTCCATAGCCACACTCTGCCATGTGCCACTTTCAGGTCTCCTCACACTGCTGGTGTGTTGAATTTTTTGACATAGGGTGCTGGCAGATTACGGGCCTCCCATTGCTGCTGCCAGGCACGTAATCTGTCATGGGCCCCTGTTGTCGCTTGTTGGCATATTCCGCTCGTTCAGATGCTCCTTCTCCTGCTACTCCTCTTCACGGATTCCGTCAGCAGTCTTTCTTGGAATCCGTTTCCAAGAGACAACAGTTTGCGAGCACGCACCAGACGGTGCAGAAGCTGAACGTCCTCCTGTCCAAGTTGCTGCTGCCAGGCTCGTAATCTGTCATGCGCCCCTGTACCGCCTCCTCATGCTGCTGCCAGGTCCAGAGTGTGTCATGGGCCCCCGTACCGACTCCTCATGCTGCTGCCAGGCCCGTAATCTGTCATGGGCCCCTGTACCGCCTCCCCATGCTGCTGCCAGGTCCAGAGTGTGTCATGGGTCCCTGTACGGCCTCCCATTGCTGCTGCCAGGCTCGTAATCTGCCATGGGCCCCCGTACCGACTCCTCATGCTGCTGCCAGGCCCGTAATCTGCCATGGGCCCCTGTACCGCCTCCTCATGCTGCTGCCAGGTCCAGAGTGTGTCATGGGTCCCTGTACGGCCTCCCATTGCTGCTGTCTCTATCGCCACACTCTGCCATGTGCCACTTTCAGGTCTCCTCACACTGCTGGTGGTTTCCATTTTTGTCATAGGGTGCTGTATGGCCTCCCATTGCTGCTGCCTCCACCGCCACACTGTGGCTCCACACTCTGGTTTTGGCCCCGTGACTGCCCAAATGAGTGAAGTGTGCGGTGATTCTAAGATCGACGGCACTCATCTGCATGTCATACTGCCTGACAGTATTATTTCTCTTCCCCAGCAGACTCCAAGGGCATTTAAATTAAAGGTACAGTGTTCAGCACTAATATTAAGTCTCTCTGAAGCCTAGAAACACCCTTTTTTAAGTTAAATTCACAGCGAATATATTCGACTCGAATCGAAATTTTTCCACGAATTCGCCGAATCAGTCGAATCGAATTTTTGAATACTTCGCTCATCTCTAATAATTACCATTTTGACTAGGTTTATACGTCCTATCCAGGATGGATTTCCTCCTTCTAATCTTTTTAAATCTTCCCTGATCTCATTTATCAAAGAGATATAGTTTAATCTATACAGATGCTTAGATGAGGCAGTGAGTTTTATTCCTAGGTATTTTATCTCTTTCTCTCCATATAAAGGGGAATTATTTTTGTAGTTTTTCTTTTTCGTTCTTTGATATATTAATATTCAGGATCTCTGTTTTCGTTGGATTAATTTTAAATTTGATAGTTCATAATTTACTTATCCACTCTCGCATTCTATCACCTATCCCCAGCACTTTTAAATTGTCCATCATAAAGCCCCAGTCCACTCTATCAAATGCCTTCTCTGCATCAATTGACAAGAGCACCACCGGGGCTTTCCCTTTTCTACTTTTCTGAATAAGCATCAGGGTTCTCAAGTCGTTATCTCTACCCTCTCTCCCTGGCACAAAGCCCACCTGATCTGCATGGATCCATTCAGGCATCAAGTCCCTCAACCTGTTTGCTAACACCTTTGCATACAGTTTAGTGTCAGTGTTCAATAATGAGATAGGTCTATAGCTGGAGCACTGAGATGGATCTTTTCCCTCCTTATGAATAAGCACTACATGGGCCTGTAGGGATTCTCTCCTCACTTCCATCCCACCTCCCAGAGCATTCATATATTTCTCCAGCTTGGGTAACAGTACTTCACTAAATTTCTTATAGTACTTAACTGTATAACCATCCGGGCCTGGGCTTTTTCCCCCCCCTGTGCTTTTTAATGCTATTTTAATTTCTTCCTGGGAGATTTCTGCGTCTAGGAAGTTCAACTGTGCTTCACTTAGTTTTGGTAATCCCGCATTTTTTAAGTATGTCATCTTTTTTTTATTAATTCCCTCTTGAGTTTCTTTTAGAGGGCCTTGGGGGCTAATATTATATAACTTTTTGTAATACTCCGTAAACACTTTAATAATCTCTTTATTTGAGTGGACCAACTCCCCCTTTGAGCTTTTTATCTTTTCTATATAGTTCCTATTTTTCTTTTTATTCAAAGCTCTCATTAGATATCTTCCTGGTCTGTCTCCCCATCTATATCTCTCGTTCAAAACCCTGTTGTATACTCTTCTCTTCTCCTCATCCATCAACCTCTCTAGTTCATCTTTTTTATCCAATAACTTCTGTCTCGTATCTTTTGTTATTTTCTTCTTATGTATCTGCTCCAAGTCCAATATTTCTTTTAATAGCCCACTGACCCTCTCTCTTCTTTCCTTTTTCTTCCTTGCTCCTGCCGCAATCAAGATTCCTCTTATGAATACCTTATGGCTTTCCCAGACTGTAGCTATCGAAACTTCCTCTGTTTCGTTCTCCTTAAAGTATACCTTAATCTCTTTCTCGATTTTCTGAACTACCTCCGCATCCAGAAGAAGAACCTCATTTAACCTCCACCCTAATCCTCCAGTCCACCTTCTTCCCCATCCCATTTTCATTACGACCGGAGCATGATCCGAGAACGTCCTTGTCTCTATGTCAATTTTAACCAGATGATCTATAAGTTGATGGTCTATTAAGATGTAATCAAATCTCGAGTATATCTCGTGTGCATTAGAGAAGAAGGTATAGTCTCTGTCTTTCATATGCGTTATTCTCCAGGTATCCACTAGTTGACATTCATACATCACTTTCTTCAAAGCTCTCAGAGACCTACTCCCCTCTCTCTGCACAGAAGAGGTATTATCCCTTTGTGGATCCATACAGAAATTTAGGTCTCCAGCTACTATCAAACGCCCTTTTTTGAATTCCATTAATTTTTTCAACAGACCCTTCATATACATCTCCGGGTTTTTATTAGGGAAGTATATGTTGGCTAAAGTACACTCTATCCCCTGAAGTCTACCTTTTAAGAATAAAAACCTCCCCTCCGGGTCGGTTCTTCTATCCTCCAGCTCAAATCTCATATTCTTTGCCAAACCTATTGCAACCCCTTTTGCTCTTTTAATTGGAGAATCTGCATAGTACCATATTGGGTAGTGTTTGGATTTCAATTTCACGTTTGCCTCTATCTCAAAATGCATCTCCTGTAAAAATACCACTGACGTCGCCCTATGATGTAACTCATTAAACAACCTAAATCTCTTCCCTGGACAACTCAGCCCGTTCACATTATAAGTTATAAACTGTATTTCTTCCCCAATTAACTCCATCTTTCTTGCCTCTTCCTCTTTGTCCCTTCTGTCATGCAGAGTATTAACCCAATACCTCCTCCCCTCCCTCCCACCCAACTCCCATCCCGCCCAACTCCCATCCCCTCCCCCCTCCCTCCCATTTTCCCAACCCACCCCCCTTCCTCCCCCTCCCCTCTTTTTAGGCCTATTGATTGCCTACCGATCATTTGTGGTAATACTATCCACTTTTGATTTAATCTATGGGGGAAAAGAAAACTCCAGCCATGGACAGCTTTCCACCCTTCCCCGCCTCCCCTTTAGCCCCTAAGTCCTACCAAAATATCTCAGTAATAGTGGTTTGAGGGCGGCAGGGACAAGGCGGAGAGAGACAGGAGGCAGAGAGAGAGAGAGAGACAAAAAAAAAAAAGAAAAAAGAAAAAATTAACTCTCTCCCTCTCCCGCTCCCCCTCCCTCCCCCCCCCCCCCTCCCACCAACCAATTGCCAGTCCTCTTTTCTTTTCGTTCTAATTTCCCAGTGTTCTTCTTCCCAGCCAGGAATCTCCATTCTTTGTAGTTTGAGTCTGTCGCAGAAATTTTTCAAATCTTCTGGGAACCTAAGATATGCTGTAATTCCATTTCTCCATCCTATTAGGCGCTCAGGGGTCCCCAATCTATATTGCACCTTTTGTTCTTTCAATCTTTCCAATAGAGGTCTAAGGGTTCTCCTTCTCCATAGAGTCTCTGGTGACAAGTCCGCATATATCTGTAATTCCTTTCCTTCATACATAATTACTGCTTTTCCCTTTATCCTCTTCTAAATTTTATCTTTATCTAGGAATTCACAAAATTTGACAAGTATATCTCGTGGCCTATCCTTTCCCGAATTTCCTTGGAGTTTTCCTTGTCTAAAAATTCCTTCTATTTTAGTTTTTTCCATATTAGTACTGTCCATTATGGAGTTTAATATTTTACCGACCATCTCTTGCAAATTTTCTCCTTTTGAGTTCTCTGGGACCCCACGTATCCTAATATTTCTCCTCCTATTCCTATTTTCTTGTATCTCAGCCTTATAAAGCAGTTTTTCTTGGGCTTTCCCCATGTTAATTATTTCTTTTTCCAATTCGGCAATAATTTGGGACTGATTTTTGACTTTTTCCTCAGTTTCTTCCACTCTCACCAAGAGGTGTCCCAAATCATTTCGAATATTTACAATTTCTGGTTTTATTGTTTTCTCCAGATCTTTGAACATTTCTGCCATTTCTTTTTTGTTTGGTATTTGTAGCTCTGTCTCCATCTCTATATTGGCCGGTATTTGTTGGCTGCTAATGTCAAGGCCTAGTGATAGTCTAGGGCTACTTTCCAGGCTTAGATCTACTTCACCTTTTCCACTTTTGCCCTGAGACCTTTCTGGGGTTATATTTCCCTGGGAAGTGTATTTTTTGATAGTACCAGTCTGAGTCCCTTTTAGCCCACTTCCTTTTGCGCTTTTATTTTTCATTCTTCTATTGCTCTTATTCTTCCTTATAGGCTCAGGGGTTAAGGAGAGATAACTATTAATATATACGTCACCACTTAACCACTCATTTGATTTTCAAATTTTTCATTCGTCTTTCCTCTTCTCCTTTTCACTGCTTTACATTTCCCACTCAAGGGGGTCCCCTCTCTTCTCTCACACACTGCCTCTCCCACCAGCCCACAAGAAGCACGTAATTTATTGAGACTCGGTCAGAGTCACTCACCCTGCTCGTATCTCTCTTCTTTTCGAGGCCCGACCAGCATTTCTCTCTGTCCTTCAGCTGGGCAGTGTGTTCGTTTTAGGGGTTTCTCCAGAGAAGTCGTCCTCCTTTCTCTCTCCAATCCCTCGTGTCTCTCCTCCTTCAGAAGCAGGACTCAGAACATTGGGCCATCCAGCAGGGCCCCAAACAACGGACCGACCAGCACGTCCCCCAACAGTCCAGCAACGGTCAAGGTCCCAGCCAACAAGCCGGCAGACAGAGCTCCGGGTAGAAACCGGCTGACAGGACTCTGAGCACTGGGCTAGGATGCGGAGCTCCGAGCAGTGAGCCTACCAGCAGGGCACCAGATTATCGGCACTAAAACAGGGGACCAGGCACTGGGCCGGCAGCCGTGTTCCCAGGGGTAGGTCCGCAAGCCGAGCAGCTCCTCTCTCTCCGCGCCGAACACCGGCCGGCTTCCTGGTTTCCCAGTGATGCTTAGCGGCCGGTCATGTGGCTACCCCGCTCCACCTTCTCTCCCCGCAGCCCGCAACACCTTCACCCCGAGCACCGGAGCCGGGTCCCTTCTCACGGATCAGCTCTCCCGCAGGGCTCCTCTATCCATCCAAGGGGGACCACCGCACCGCAGCTCCACATCACAGGTAGGGGTTTGGGGAGGTGGGTGAAGGAGCTTATCCGAGAGCTCCTACATCGAGCTCTCGTCAGCCGCCATGGTTAGGCTCCACCCCCCCCCAGTGTGATCCCTGACAATGGTCCTTAATCCTATTCCAAACCTTGTCTATCAAGGTTAGAGTAGGGAACTGCCTAACTAATCTATATTCACCCACCTCTAAACAATCTACAAATGTTTTACCTAAGAATAGCGTAGACAGTATTTTCCTAATTGGGTCAATACTCACCTCTTCCTTCCAACCCATTAAATGTTGGAGCTGTGCTGACAGAAAAAGTATAGGAATGGATTTGGAATGACCAGGCCACCATTCCCCTTAACTTTCTGCAATGTTTCTAATTTTATGTGTGAGCTACACTTTTTCCAGATAAGCATACGGAGTATAGTGTCCAGCCGTTTAAAAAGAAACATAGGGAGCATTATGTAAAGCATATAATAATTGCGGTATTAATATCATTTTAATTAGGTTTATCCTCCCTACTATTGAAAGCGGTAGTTTGCACCAGCTTATAGCTTTCTGTTTAAATTTAATAAACAGAGGGTTGATATTTAAATCTGAATACCTAGAGATATCCTGATGTATAACAATTCACAGATATACAACTGTTTCCACCACCTTTATCTGAGAAGCAATTTGCAGCAAGGGGTCTCTGAGAGGGTCAACTGGCAGGAGAACAGATGTGTTCCAATTTATATTGAAGGCTGAGTAGGACCCAGGTACCATTCGTTTTGGGTCTGGGGCTTTACACATTTGGTCGATTGCTGTAACTGCAGGAGCTGTCTGGTAAAACTAATGTTTCCCCCATTTTTATGGGAAGGAAAGGTTTTGGTCATATTGCATGTAAATACTGAATCTGCATGTTTTTAAAAAGTTGTACCTAAGATTTGGTCATTCCGCAACAGACAAACTTTGATAAAGGCAAATTGTACTCTTATCAAATAGTTAGATTTCAATGCAAAATACAAATGATATCCTGACCAACCATTTTAGCAGAATATCTCTGTTTTGAAATGTATTTACTATTGACTCTGAGTACTAAATATCTCCAAAATCAACCACTTATTTATAATGTCCATTTTTAGCACTATGAGTCACCACTTGAGTGCTATTCAACATATTACATCATAGAGAGTAGATACACATTGTTACGAATCTCACACACACATCATTCTTGGCTGCATCCTTTACAGCTCCATTTCTTGGCCTCATATTATGTTTTTTTTACTGAAAAAAACATGTCAAGCAGCTTATAAATTGTAGAAATGTTGGAATGATGCACATTCTAATTATATTAAGCATCAAAATAATGTTAGAGATCTCAAGGATCAATTTTTTTTTAGCAGGCCATTTAGAAACACCCTTACCCGTGCAAAGCATATTTAAACTGATAAGGAAATCAGCAACCTCACAGTGAGAATTTCTTTTTGAGAGAAGTTTTGAAGTTTATTTTGAAGAGAAGAGTTACAAAGTAAAAGTAATGATTAGAAAGAAACAAAACTAACATTCACAGAGATCCTCAGATATGGCAGGTGTGCCAGGGGTCTGACCGCTTGATCAAATGGGAGGCTTTAACACTCCAACTCTGGAAAGCTGCCATGTAGGACCATCAAAATATTTTACATATTAAAACATTCAATTAAAAAAATTCACAAAAAGTACATCACTAATTGCAAGGGACATTAAAGCCCAACTCTAGACACAAGAATAAAAATTGTTTTTTCAGTGCCCCCTCATACTGCAAGGATTAATTCCTCATTAAGTCTAGAGGTAGAGGTATAAGGTATAATGCTTACCTTATTTGCTCTGACAGGCTCTCTTCATCAGTGTGGCCAGTCCCCTGCAGCCTTCTCTGGCCAGGAGTCACATCGACTACAACTCAGAATCAATAGCCCTGCATTGTATGTGATGATGCTGAAAGCCCATCCATGGCCCAGAGTGTGGGAGTAGGGAGGAGAATGCAGAAGCAAGGAATAGGGTTAGTAATACAGCTTCTTCCTCTACTGCCTAGACTTAATGAACTTTTAACACTTGCAGTGCATGTTTTTTTTCCCCTTCTTGGAGTTGGGCTTCCATTTTTGTTATCATGTACAGTAAACCCTTATTAGCTTGGCCAAACCCCCAGACTCCCTAATACCTCATTGTAGAACAAGGAGACTTACTGAAGTTGATTTAGTAAAGGCATATAGGCTGTTCATTTTGCAAGTGAAGTTTCCCTTTCAAGGGAAGTTTCCCCAGAGCTCAGTAAATGTGGTGATATTTCGCTTTGCAAAGAATATGAGATAATTAGATGAAGGAAGTTGGCAGAGCTTCGCCTCATTCACAAAGCTCTGGGGAAAATTCCCTTCCTTTGCATAGTCAATAGTCTATTTGCCTTTAGTAAATCAATCCCACTTTCTCCATGCTCTACAACAATACATTTTTAAGCATTCAGGGAAAAACTTTTTGTTTCAATAGTGTCTTTCTGCAAAGTCATTTTAAAAATGAACCTTTTGTTGTCTAAAGTACATAATATTAGTATGTAAGCACTCAATAATGTAACATAGTCATTAGTAAAGCATATCATTTTTATTTTTCTTCATCAAAATAAAAGTGGTGTGGCTGATCAGTCAATTAATATAAAGTACAAGGTATGAAAATGTAATTTCCAGCAGCATAGCATTATAGTGGTGAATCCCAGTCATTTGCACTTGAGCCTGTTCTGACATGTTCTAACTTACACTCACCTGGGTCACAGACCAGTTGATTCAGTCTTTATGGAGCAGTAGAAGAAATACCATGTGTATGCATTGCACTGTTGGTGGAATATGAGTCACAGGAATCTGGAGCAGAGGATTAACATATAATGTTGCGTTAAAATTGGCAAAATGTGAATGAAACTTTAGCTCTGTTACAACAGGCTTACGGTGAACATTCCAAGAAAAAAATCGAATGTTTTCAAATGGTGTAGGTGGTTTAAGGAAGAGTGGGAAGATGTCCATGATGACACAAGACGTTGGCAGCCAAAAATGCAAAGGACAGATGCAAATGTGCAGAGTGCGAACCTTCGAATTCTCCAATCCCTTTATCCATTACATAGTGAGGGATTGTTTTGTAGTTTATAGAAGACGGCTGGGAAAACTGATGCGATTGTTTGCTAAATCTGTTCAGTACACTGAAAGTTAAAAGGACACAGGAATTCTAGCAAGATAAACTGTTTTCTGTACTTGTGGAATATAGCTTCAAAGCAATAAAACAATGAACACACCACATCTACTTACTGGTAACCTGAAATATATGAATTTTTTTTATATTTAGGAATCTCTGAAAACCTTAAGTATTTGTTAACTTATAATCATAATATTCAGGTAATAGAATGTTTTAGGCACAGATTAGAGTGATACCAAAACATTTAAGTGATGCTTAATATTTAAAAAAAGTAACAAACATATTTTATTTACCTGCTCTGTGCAATGGTACAGCCCAGGTCCTCCTCTTCTCGGATCCCTCACCGGTGCTCCTGGCCCCTACCTCCTATCGGATGCCCTCACAGCTAGCAGCTTGCTATGGGGGCAGCCGAGCAGGTGGGCTCCTGAACTCTGCTCCACCCCCTCCATCTCCTGATTAGCTCACCGGCTGTGATTGAGGAAATGGCAGTCAATGACTCCCGCTTCTGCCTCAGCCGATCAGGAGTGAGGGTCCCCAGAGAACCAAGGCTCTCGTGGATATTGCTGGATTAAGAGGGGGCCAGTTGTTAGGGGGGCTGCTACACACAGAACATGTTTTACCTTCATGCATAGAATGTATGCAGGTAAAAAAACCTTCAGACTTTAGAACCACATTAAGTGGAATAACCAAAATAAGTTATAGTTTGTGTAGTTATACTCATTTGAGTTCACTCATTGTGAGTGTATCAGGACAAAAGTGCAGCAGACCAAAGATCAGTTTTAACAACAGTAGCTCGGTACAGTTTAATATTAAAATGACAACAATATGGCAAATAAAAAATATAGCACATATTGTAATTTAAAGCAGAACAATACTCACTTTAGCTCTAGCGATGTGGTGTTTACCACTACTCGTTGACATATTCGGGCTGCAGGCTTCCAGCTCTCAAATGTTGTCTGCTTTCGTTGGCTGGGTGGAGATGAAGTCACTCCTGTGCATGCGTGGGAATTTGTACAGTGAGCTGTGCATGCGCAGCTCACTTTACAAGGGTGGAGAGGCAGGTAGGTAACTTTAATTCAGAAGAGAAAACCATGGCACTACCTGCCTGGGGTCTGCATGTTCTCCATGTGCCTGTGGGGGTTTCCTTGGGGTACTCCGGTTTCCTCCCACACTCCAAAGACATGCTGGTAAGCTAATTGGCTCCTGTCTAAATTGGCACTAGTATGTGTATGTATGAATGCAAGTCAGGGACCTTTGATTGTACCTTGAGAGTTAGGGACTGATGTGAATGTACAATATATATGTAAAGCGCTGCATAAATTGATGGCGCTATATAAGTGCCTGTTATAAATAAATAAATAAAAATAAGAGACAAAGCATGTCTCTCCTGCTTTAAAAATTTTGCCTGTTGGCACATTTTCATTTTGTACATAATGTTCTACTTCAATGTTACTAAAAACTACCTTCTTTTTCAGTCTGAATGCTATAATTTTCTGTAAAATTTAAAGCAATATCTGCAGGCCTTCTGTACACAGATGGCATACAGAACTTCTCTAGGAATTTAATTTCCTGCTTGTGTGATTGGCTCACTGATTTTCCCATAGGTCTTCACTAAGATACAAGTAAAAGTTTAGGCATCCTCTACAATTGGAATTATATTTTTGGTGAAATAGTCCATAAGGGTTAATATTTCTAAAGGGATGCAGATACTGCAACTTTGCTCATTAGCACCCTGCAAGTGCATCAACTGATTAGACTGAACACATACACTCCCATCTAGAAATCAGTATTCCAAGGACTTACAGCTTTTTCTTAAGAACAGAAACAGGTAGGACACTGCTGCAAAGTTTGGGAAAATCCTTGCAATGTACATACAGTTGTGACCAAAATTATTCAACCCCCAATGCTGTAAAGGGGTTTAGGGACTATAGTGTACATTTGGAATTGTATTCAGAATCAAATCCTACAAGGACGTTGTAACTACCCAAATGCAACTAAAATGACATCAATTGTTTATGTAATACAGTAGTAAATGGTTCTTATGTGGTTTCTTCATTGCCACAATTATTCAACCCCTTAAAGACTACCACTCTGAAGAACAGAGGTTCATACAGGTGCTTTCCATCAGGTATTGAAAACACCTGTGGATGTCACCGAGCAGCAATCAAGCATAATAAGCACCAATTAGGCAGCTTTAAAATGACTGTGATACTCAGCTCCTTCTAGACATTTACTGGTGTGGTTACAAACATGGTGAAGGCAAGAGAATGGTCCAGGAAGACAAGAGAAGAGGTGATTTCTCTTCACAGGAAGGGCAATGGCTATAAGAAGATTGCAAAGATGTTAAACATACCAAGAGACACCTTAGGAAGCATCATTCGCAAATTCAAGGCAAAGGGCACTGTTGAAACGCTACCTGGTCGTGGCAGAAAGAAGATGCTGACTTCGACTGCTGTGCGCTACCTGAAGCGTAGAGTGGAGAGAAGTCCCCGTGTGACTGCTGAGGAACTGAGAAAAGATTTGTCAGATGTGGGTACAGAAGTTTCAGCCCAGACAATAAGACGCACACTGCGTAATGAAGGCCTCCGTGCCAGAACTCCCAGGCGTACCCCCTTGCTGTCTCCAAAGAATAAGAAGAGTCGACTGCAGTATGCCAAAAGCCATGTGGACAAACCACAAAAGTTGTGGGATAGTGTTCTGTGGACTGATGAAACAAAATTAGAACTGTTTGGGCCCATGGATCAACGCTATGTTTGGAGGAGGAAGAACAAGGCCTATGATGAAAAGAACACCTTGCCTACTGTGAAGCATGGTGGAGGGTCAATCATGCTTTGGGGCTGTTTTGCTTCTGCAGGTACAGGGAAGCTTCAGCGTGTGCAAGGTACCATGAATTCTCTTCAGTACCAGGAGATATTGGATGGAAACGTGATGCAGTCCGTCACACACCTGAGGCTTGGGAGACGTTGGACCTTTCAACAGGACAATGATCCCAAGCATACCTCCAAGTCCACTAGAGCATGGTTGCAGAGGAAAGGCTGGAACATTTTGGAGTGGCCATCGCAGTCACCAGACTTAAATCCGATTGAGAACCTCTGGTGGGACTTAAAGAAAGCAGTTGCAGTGCGCAAGCCTAAGAATGTGACTGAACTGGAGGCCTTTGCCCATGAAGAATGGGCGAAGATACCCGTAGATCGCTGCAAGACACTTGTGTCAAGCTATGCTTCACGTTTAAAAGCTGTTATAACTGTAAAAGGATGCTGTACTAAGTACTAAGATTGAATGTCACTTGGGGGTTGAATAAAACTGATAATGCTGTGAGCACAGAAAAGACATTTGTGGTTATTTCATTATAACTGTTATGTTATATTTGTCTGACCTACAAGTGCCTCTTTAATGTAAATGTAAGCAAGATGACTGAATGATCAAAAGCAATGTCAAACTGGCCAAAACACTCAATTTCAGTGGGGGTTGAATAATTTTGGTCACAACTGTACATCACAGAGGGGACTGTTTTTTCCTCAACAAAAGTGGAGTTACTCTTTAAAGTGTAATTTCTTTTATTAAATTGCTTACATTTTTAACTTTGTTATTGTGGCTGTTGCTAATGATGTTAGCCTATTAGGTATTGGAGTAATTGTGTATTGCTAACTTATTCTGACCATACACTAGAAGATTTTCGAATCAACGTTCATATGAAACGTTCACTCACATTCGTTCATGTTCATATGAAAATTTTTAGGAGTGCTGTCAGTACATTTGAAGAAAAGATGATCATTCAAATGTACTTTAAAATTTTGTTTGCTTTTTACATTAGATTATATTTTACATCAATGTTTTTTGGTTAGTACCTGTGTTTGATTTTAAAGTGGAGTTCCACTCAAAAATGGAAGCTCCATTTATTTGCCTCCTCCCCCCCACCACTGCCATATTTGGCACCATTTTTTTGACAGGTACCCACTCCCACTTCCGTCTCAGTTTGCCGTAGCAAAGGGAGCTCCCTCCCGCAGTCTCCTGGGAACTTTCACAGGCCCCAAAAGACTGCCGGACCAATCAGGAGATGCAGCACGACTCGTGCTTGTGCAGTGGGCAAGCTGTCACAGCCTGGTGCCAACAGCTGAGATCCCGGAGCTGTGAAGGAGAGATGGGGAGAAGGGACAGCGCGATTATCATCGCTGGATTCTGGGACAGGTAAAGTGTGTGTTTATTAAAAGTCAGTAGGTACAGTTTTTGTAGCGGCTGACTTTCAAAAAACACAAAAATGGCTGGAACTCCGCTTCAAGTAACTATTTTGAAAATGTGTGGTTTAGTTCAGCACAATAATTACTTGGCATTTGTTTTCTGTGGTTCTGTTTAGAAGATGGGTTCCTGTCCTGTGTGTGTGCGCAGACTTCTAGCCTACATGGTGACCTTCATTCTGAGATCAAGAGGCTGTCTAAGTCAATTTGTCCTGTGGACCAGTTGCCAAAAAGGCACAACTATTGGATCTGAAAAAATGAATCAGGACCATAAATATGTAGATTTTAGTGTGATACTGCATAATCCTAATAGTGTTCTTTCTGAGTTAGAAGCAGCTACAAATGTTGCAAACAGTTGTTTGTGAGAATCGCTATTCTTCTGGAGGTCCCTAAGAAAGATGTCGCTTTCCTAGAAGTATCTGTTATTGAAACCATGTAACTGTTTTGGTTAAAGTGATACTAAACCCGGGACCCTGCATTCACTATATCTGGTCTCCCATAGTACACAGAACATGGAAATGCAATTATTTTAGTAAACATAAATGGATAAATACCTTTTCTCATCAACAGTTAGAGCAGTCTTGTGACTTCAGCCGAGCACTGGTTAGAACTTGCAGGAGTTTTTTTTCTGCTCTAGGAGGATGGAAATGTCCTCACCCTCTGTCTGGACAGTGCTGATTGGCCCTGTGCTGATCACATGCACTCCTCCAAGAGAAAAAAAACCTTCTCTAGCAATACACACCAAACTGAGCATGTGCATGTGACTGCGGATTCAGTCTGTATCAGGTGGTCATTTCAACAAGAGGAGGGTCAGAGAAGAAAAGATCAAACAGCCTTTTTACACATTGCAGAGTATTAACCCCTTAAGTTCCACAGTGAGTATAACAAGCATGCCTTACTGCATATACAGACTGATTTTACTGTTGTGGGTTTAGTAACACTTTAAGGCTCCTAAAGAGGAGAAGTCATTCTTTCTTGGCGATTCAGCTGTTAGAAGTGTTTCTTTAATACATCATGAGGAATTGTCAAAAGACATTAGGTGTTTTCCTGGTGCAACTGACAGGAAAAATGAGAGGCACATTTTAAATATTGTCAGGAAAGTTGGTCAAGAGTGCAATGCCAATGCTGTTATACACCTTGGCACAGATGATTTGTCCCAGCATTATATACGTTCTGTACTGAGGAATTTTCATAGTTTGGGACTGGATCTTCACCAGTTAATTAGACCCTTACAATTTCAGAGGTCTTTCCTATCCATAATGCACAAAAAGGGAAAGTACTTTATATTGCAGACTTCAATGTTTGGTTAAAAGAATTGTGTAAAGTTGAAGGTTTTGGATATGATAATCAAGATGCTAGTAGATGGGAGGGGTGGATGGAAGGAAGGAAGGGAGGGGTGGATGGAAGGAAGGAAGGGAGGGGTGGATGGAAGGAAGGAAGGGGTGAGTGGAAGGTAGGAAGGAAGTAGTGGATGGAAGGCAGGAAGGGTGGGAGGAAGGAAGAAAGGAAGGGAGGGGTATGTGGAAGGGAGGGAAAAAAGGGTGGGTGGAAGGGGTGAGTGGAAGGAAGAGAGGGAGGGGTGGAAGGAAGGGGTGGGTGGAAGGAAGGGAGGAAGGAAGGGATGGAGTGGTGGGTGGGTGGAAGGCAGCGGTGGGTGGAAGGAAGGACGGGAGGGAGGGGTGGATGGGTGGAAGGAAAGGAGGGTTGGGTGAAAGGAAGGAAGGAAGGAAGGAAGGGGTGGATGGATGGATGGAAGGTGGGAGGGGTGGTTGGAAGGAAGGAATGGGTGGGTGGAAGGAAGGGGTGGGTGGAAGGAACGGAGGTAGAGGTGGAAGGAAGGGAGGAAGGGGTTAGTGGAAGGAAGGAAGGGTGGGTGGAAGTGGGGTGGTGGAAGGAAAGGAGGGGTGGGTGGGTGGAAGGAAGAGAGGGAGGGGTAGGTGGAAGGAAGAGGGAGGGGTAGGTGGAAGGAAGGGAGGGGTGGGTGGAAGGGATGGGTGGAAGTAATGAAGGAAGGAAGGGGTGGGTGGAAGGGAGGAGGGGGAGTGGGTGGATGGAAGGAAGGAAAAAAGGGAGGAGTGGGAGGAAGGAAGGAAGGGGTGGATGGATGGATGGAGGGAAGAAAGGGGTGGGTGGGTGGAAGAAAGGAAGGGTGAGTGGAAGGAACGGGTAGGTGGAAGGAAGGGAGGGAGGGGTGGAAGGGAGGGAGGGGTGGAAGGGAGGGAGGGGTGGAAGGTAGGGGTGGGTGGAAGGAAGGAAGGGTGGGTGGGTGGAAGGAAGAGAGGGAAGGGAGGAAGGGAGACAGGGGTGGGTGGAAAGAAGGGAGGGGTGGGTAGAAAGAAGGGAGGGGTGGGTGGGTAGAAGGAAGAAAGGAAGAGGTGGAAGGAAAGAAGGGTGGGTGGAAGGAAGGAAGGGAGGGGTGGATTGAAGGAAGGGAGGAGTGGAAGGAAGGGACAGAAGTCGTACTCACCATGACTCATTCAGATGCATCAGAGCTGTCTGCTGCTGTGTTCAGTTTCCCGCCCACACCTCCTCTGAAGCTGCATGGACTGAAGTGTGGGTGGGAACAAGGGGAGGCAGAGCAGATCCAGCCTCTCTCCCCTCTTCTCTTATTGGTGCAGAGGACAGAGGGAGGGGCTGGACAGTAAGAAGAACACAGGGGTGGGAAGAGGGAGAGGGGAGGCAGAAAGAAAACTGAACCATCAGGTATGTTCTGTGCAGCGGTGGGGGCGGTGACGAGCAGCGATCTCTTATATGGCATTCAATAAAGCAGCTGTAAGCCACGTCTCCTCCTGCCTCCTCCTGAGGCGTACAGCTGCTTTATTGAAAGCCATACAGGAATTCGCTGCTGGTCACCACCCCCACCTTATTTCCACTTGCGGCGAGCGGAGATTTTGAGGGCTGCAGGGATGGTTGGCAACTCTCCTCTGGGTGGGGTTTCAAACCTCCTTGACTCCCCCCCTATCTACACCCCTGGTAGGTGGTCTGAAATTGAACCATACAAAAGAGAAAGCCTGCATCCCTCATGCAACCCTCATGCAAAGGTACTCAACTACTTGGTAAGGAATTCAGGAGTTATTGAACATTTGTTTAGCTGAAAAATGGAGCCGAGCTTTAATTGAAAAAGAGCATTTCTGTCCACAGTAGATTAAAACAAATTCAAAAATTTGTGTTGCTATGGAATTGACTGATATGGCAGTTAATTCCAGTAAAGAAGACAAAAAGGTAGCCAAAGCACAGTAATTAGTAAAAACAATGTGTCATTTATTTCACAAACAAATATCCAAACTTACGTTTAACTAAAAGAAGTGTTGCTTGGATGTAGAGGGACATGTTGTACAGACCCCCTTCACTTCTTCCCAGTGTATGCCACGTTGGCTGAGGACGGCCGTCAATGCTGCTGCTTTCCATCCATAGACACAACGGGTCTGGTTTCCTGTGGATGACAGTTGTAGCCGGTCTGTAGTCTGTACTCATTTATTTTATTTATTTATTTATCGAGTTTATATAGCGCCAAAGGGTTTGCTCAGCGCTGTACAATAGAGGGGGGACAATACATGAAACAGAACAGTAACATCAAACAGCACACGAGGGGTTAGAGGGCCCTACTCTTTCGAGCGTACAATCTAGGAGGGAGGGGGTAGAGGCACAGGAGGAAACGGCTGTGGGGGATGGAGTGGTAGGAGGAGGGAAGGGCAGCGGCTGTTAGGTGAGGGTGGGGTAGACTTCCCTGAAGAGGTGGGTTTTCAGGGAGCGCCTGAAGGTGAGGAGGGAAGGTGACAGTCTGATGGATTGGGGTAGTGAGTTCCAGAGGATGGGGGAGGACCTGGAGAAGTCTTGCAGTCGTGCGTGGGAGGAGGAGACCAGGGAGCAAGATAGAAGGAGGTCCTGTGAAGAGCGAAGGGTACGGGTAGGGTGGTACCTGGGAATCAGGTCGGTGAGGTAGTTAGGGGCAGTGTTGTGAATGGCCTTATAGGTCAGGGTGAGCAATTTAAATTTAATGCGTTGGGCAATGGGGAGCCAGTGGAGGGAGAGGCAGAGGGGGGTGGCAGAGGTGGAGCGTTTGAGAACTCATAATTCTCAAACACATAGGGTCATTTTCCTCTACATCCAAGCAGCACTTCTCTTACTTAAATGTAAGTTTGGATATTTGTTTGTTTTATTGTTTAATAAATGACACATTGTTTTTACTAATTCCTGCGCTTTGGCTACCTTGTTGTCTTCTACCATTAAGGATTGCTCCCAGATCAGATGTGCTGAGCAGCGGAATATCATTAGAGCTCTCCATTCATCCATCCATCCTCTCATCCATCCATCCCTGGTCTTCATTCTACATAAACCATCATTAAGGCTGCTGAATACTTGTACCCACTATCCTGAGCCAGGATTTCATTGTATTATCAGCTCCAGGAGGTTCCACCAATAGGAATTGAGAATAAGTACTTTTCATATACATTTGACTGTTGTTCATGTACTAAGCTGAGAAACTTTTTTTTTTTTAATCCTGGTAAATGTTCTGGTTTTAAAAATATAGCAGAAGATAGCAGTCTTCATCACGTCATGTGTACTGATGTTTAGGCAACAAGCTTTGTGAGCTGATAGCTCTTATGTCTCGGGATAAATTGGACTTGCAATTACAAAGTCATGGTTCAGGAATCTGAATGAGTGGGAAATAACTATGTCAGGGTACAAGCTATACAGGAAAGAGAGAGGCAGAGTTTCCATATATGTCAAAAAAGGATAAGGCTTAATTAAAAGAAAACAAATTAAATACTTAAAATCCTCTGAGTCCGCCTTGCAGAGAGGGATTTACTCTTAGAACTGGAGTAGTAGACAGACCTCCAGGACAGTCTGAAGATTATGATGACCTGTTGTTTGACAAGATAACTCAAATAACAATGTTTAATTATGGGTGATTTCAACATGCCTGACATTGACTGGAATTCTCAAACTGAGCCAACAAAGAGGAGCAGAGATATGATGGAGGCACTACATAGGGTTTCTCTGAAACAGTAAAAGCCCAGCCCTAGGAGGTCATATTCTAGACCTAGTACCAGGGGCAGACTGACAACTCCTGGGGCCCCCAGGCAATAGGGGATCATGGGGCCCCTGTGCCCTTGCCCAAACTCAAAAAATCCTATAAAAAGGTACCAGGAGCATCTCATGGGGCCCCCTACTGACCCCAAGCCCTCAGGCAGTGCCCGAGTTTCCAAATTGTCAGTCTGCCCCTGCCTAGTACTGACAAATGGGGATCACTTGTCTGATGACTGGAATGAAAAAAAACAGGAGGCTGTAATCTGTGGGCATTATTGAAGTCTACCATCCTGTAAGTAACTGTATTAAACTGTATATCAGTATGCCGCCTCAACCATGACCGTATTATATTAATATTTAGCTATAAACGACCAGGTCTTACTCCAGTCCTCCAGATCCACGACCGCTCCAAATTGCGCTCCCACTGAGCGACATATGATAGAGAAATACGCGTTGGGCGCATATTTAAGGATACATAGAATAGGGAGAGAAGACCTGGGGTGCCAGGACGCTGTTGGCAAAGCTGCTCAAAGGCAGATTTCTGATATGGAAAGGTGGAAGTGTCATGGAGGGAAGTCAGCCAATGCCGCAAATGAAGAAGTAGAAAAATTCTGCCTGAGGAACATCCCGTGATTCCTGAAGAGAGTTCCGGGGGGGAAGGACATGTTGCATCTGCGAATAACCATTGGCCACCCACCAAGAAAACACCCATGGTTGATCTATACCTGGTGGGAAAAGAGGATTATTAGTTATTGGGAGCAAGGGTATAAAGGGTGACATCAAACCACTGGAGTGACGTACCTAATCCCACACCTGCAGGCCATGGAGCAGATTTGGACACAGTGCTGTCGGGCATAGAACAGGGGGAAGCCAAAAAAGTGTTGACTTTGTAATGGGGGCACAGTTAGGTAGTTCCAGAAGAACCCAGAGAGGAACATCAGAGGAAGCATGCAACATGAACAGTGGGGTAATCTGGCTCGCCTGCTAATACTTAGCCACATTAGGTACCCCAAGACCTCCCTGCAGACTGTGAACAAAAAGCATATTTCTGGAGATTCTGGGGCGTCTGCCAGCCCAGATAAATTGCATAATCTGTGCCTGAATCAACCGGAGGAAATGAGGAGAAACCCACACTGGGAGAGTGTGGCAAAAATATAACAATTTAGGCAGGATAGTCATTTTCACCGAGTTGACACGCCCTATCCAGGACAGGCATGGGAACTGCCAAGAGTGCATAAGAAAGGACACAGAGTGAAGCAATGGATAATAGTTCGCTGCAAACAAAGAGCCATAGGAGGGGGTCAGGTGAATGTCCAAGTATTCAAGTAAAGAAAAAGCCCATTTGTAAGGGAAGTGGGATTGTAGGCGCAAAATCAAATCCGAGGCCAAAGTAATATTGAGAGCGACAGTCTTATCCAGATTAATACAGAAACCCAATATCAAGGAGAAACGCATTGCAGGTTCGGGAGCGTCATCATTGGATTCAGTAGGGCATCGTCCACAAAAAGATTCAACTTACAGTCCTGTCCCGCGTAAGGGACACCTGAAATATTACAATCTGCCCGGAGCGCCAAAGCCAATGGGTTAAGCACCAGATCAAAGAGCGCTGGGGACAGGGGGCATCCCTATCTTGTCCCTCGCCAAATGGGAAAGGGATCTGAGATATACCCTGCATACTTAACCGAAGCCAAAGGGAAGAATACAAGGCTTGAATCAAGGAAAGGATAGAATCCCCAAAGTCCCAGCGGGACAGCACAAACCGCAGATATTCCCAGGATAGGGAATCAAAAGCTTTGTAGTTGTCTAGGGACAGTAAGAATCCTGGAATTTTCTGCTGTTGCAGAAGATGTATAAGGTGGACCACTTTACGAACATTATTACCTGCACATCTTCCGTCTGAGCCCCGAGTGCATCCGGAGAGGACAAAGAGCCCTGTCATAAATCATTGAAGTAGCCAGCCAAAAAAGGGCACCAACAGGGTTGCAAATTTCTTGTAATAGAGACCTGAAAACCATCAGGACCCGGTGCCGCGGTGGACCGTAAGGATTTGATAGCTTGAAGTACTTCCGATACAGTAATACCTGCATTAAGGGCTGCCTGTGCTGCTTTGGACAATCCAGAGAGCTTTAAATCTTGAAAGAACGCTTCCGTTTGAGCTACAGGAAAGGAATCCGGTTTGGCGTAAAGGTGCAAAAGGAAGTCCGTGAAGCACAAGATGATCTGCTGGGGATTTAAGGTGCAACTCCACACAGGGTGCCGCAACTGAACCGGTTTGTAGGGTTTCCCCACAGAATTGAGTTTCCTAGCTAGCATTGGACCCAGCTTATTAGCACAGGTATAAAATTGATGTTTGGTCCAATGCAAGGCCCGTTCAGCCTCCAACAAAACAAATAAGTACAATTATGCAGCCAGGGCGTTGTGTGCTCGTTTATGGGACGTGGATGGATGCGACTTCCAGCAAGTATCTGCAGAGACTAGAAGAGAGTGAAGGTCCAAAAGGCGATGCTCCCGTTTCCAAGCCGCAGCCAGCTGTGTAATGTGGCCCCGCACTGTAGCGCCTCCCACAGGGGCACTGCTGAAGAAACAGATCCTGAGTTGTTTGTAAAATATGTTTGTATAAAAGGTTCAATTTGCTGGCAGGTGACCTGAGTAGTCAATAGAGACTCGTTAATGCGCCAGTGAAAAGGGCGCTGTGCCAAACCCAAAAGTGCAAGAAGTAGGACCAGGGGATAATGGTCCGACCATGGCGAAGAAGAAATAGATATTTGCCTGACTAAAGGAAGCTGTTGCACCTGCATAAATACGTGGTCGATTCTGCAAAAACTGTAAATGGATTTGAGTAGAATGTGAAGTCACGCTCAGTCGGGTGAAGTTCCCTCCAGACGTCTGCCAGCCACGCAGACTGCAGGAGAGAGCACATGCGTTCCTCCTGCACTAAGTCATGAGAAGGGGCCTCCCCCCAAGCATAGCGCCTGTCTAGAGTGGAATCCAGGGTAACATTAGAATCCTCCAGGAGAAGAAGAAGGCCCTTGGAGTGTCGGGAAATGATGGTAAAAAGATGTGAGAAAAATTTGTGCTGAAAGCGATTGGGGGCATAATAAGAGACAAAAGTGACCTCCTGATCCTATAGGGTGCCCTGCAAGAGTAGGTACCTGCCAGTGGGGTCTGCTATAGTCTGAACGCAGATAAAGGGGAAGCTATCAGAACACCCTGTCATTTCTCAGGAGCTGAGGCCATATAAAAAGTGGGATAATGAGGCAAAAAGATACTGTGGGGCAGAGGACTGAGCAAACCTTGTCTCCTGCAAGCATACCACATCAATTTGTTGCGATTTGAGGTGATGAAAAGCTTTGGACCGCTTCTGAGGTGAGTTAAAGCCTTGAATATTTTGTGAATGTACTTTCAAAATGGGTGAAGCCATGGTGGGATTTGTGTAATCCGCTCAGCATAAAAGGCTTAGGTAGGCCAACGATTTCCACTCCCAAGGATTGCCGGTCCATGGCGTCCCAAAACCCTGCAGATTAAAACCCCCAGAAAACCAGAAAAGAAAAGAGGGCAAGAAAAGAAAGGAAAAATTTAACACAAAGAGCATGTACAATGGCATAACCATAACACACCTATGGTGAAATGCATTCTACACTCAAAGGATACCAATTGGGGGTGGCTCTACCACCAAACACATGCCTGCAAAAGGATACATCAATAACATAGGCCTCCAGGGTGAAAAAAAGGCATTAAACCTAAAATATGAAACAGTCAATAACATAACTGAGCCCCACAGCAGTAGATAAAGGAGTCCCCAGGAGGTGGGACACACCCGTGGAAGACCTCCTGTAGGAAGCACAGCTAGGCATTGGGGCCCAATCCCCTTCAGGGGGGATGACTACAGGCCACAATGGAACCCAATCCACACAGCCCAGATAGTCCCCTACCACAGCGCCCCATTGCTTTTTTTTTTAGCACTGATCACTGTATTAGTATCACTGGTGATGTCAGTGTCAGTTAGCCAGTGTCAGACTGCCCACTGTAATATCACAGTCCAGTTATATGTCGTTGATCGCCATCATTACTAGTTTTTTAAAAAAAATTCTACTATACAGGTGAAACTCAAAAAATTAGAATATTGTGCAAAAGTTAATTGATTTCAGTAATGCAACTTAAAAGGTGAAACTAATATATGAGATATACTCATTACATGCAAAGCAAGATAGTTTAAGCAGGGATGACCGCAGCCTGGAGAGGAATGTCAGGAAAAGGCCATTCAAAAGTGTTGGGGACTTTCACAAGGAGTGGACTGAGGCTGGAGTCAGTGCATCAAGAGCCACCACACACAGACGGATCCTGGACATGGGCGTTAAATGTCGTATTCCTCTTGTCAAGCCGCTGCTGAACAACAAACAACGTCAGAAGCGTCTTACCTGGGCTAAAGAAAAACAGACCTGGTCTGTTGCTCAGTGGTCCAAAGTCCTGTTTTCTGATGAGAGCAACCTTTGCATCTCATTTGGAAACCAAGGACCCAGAGTATGGAGGAATAATGGAGAGGCATACACTGCAAGATGCTTGAAGTCCAGTGTGAAGTTTCCACACTCTGTGTTGATTTGGGGAGCCATGTCATCTGCTGGTGTTGGACCACTGTGCTTTATTAAGTCCAGGGTCAACGCAGCCGTCTACCAGGAGATTTTGGAGCACTTCATGCTTCCTTCCGCAGATGAGCTTTATGGGGATACTGACTTCATTTTCCAGCAGGACTTGGCACCTGACCACACTGCCAAAAGCACCAAAACCTGGTTCAATGACCGTGGGATTACTGTGCTTGATTGACCAGCAAACTCGCCTGACCTGAACCCCATAGAGAATCTATGGGGCATTGCAAAGAGAAAGATGAGAGACATGAGACCGAACAATGCAGAAGAGCTGAAGGCCGCTATTGAAGCATCTTGGTCTTCCATTACACCTCAGCAGTGCCACAGGCTGATAGCTTCCATGCCACGCTGCATTGAGGCAGTAATTGCTGCAAAAGGGGCCCAAACCAAGTACTGAGTACACATGCATGCTTATACTTTTCAGAGGTCCGATATTGTTCTATGTACAATCCTTGTTTTATTGATTGCACATAATATTCTAATTTTCTGAGATTGTGGATTTGGGGTTTTCATGAGCTGTAAGCCATAATCATCACAATTATGACAAATCACAGCTTGAACTATCTTGTTTTGCATGTAATGAGTCTATCTCATATATTAGTTTCACCTTTTAAGTTGCATTACTGAAATAAATGAACTTTTGCACGATATTCAAATTTTTCGAGTTTCACCTGTATATACCGTCACTTGTAGATGCTATAACTGTCACGCAAAACAATTCATTGGGATTTTTTTTTTATCAAAGACATGTAGCAGAATACATTTTGGCCTAAATTTAAAAAGAATTGTTTTTTTTCATTAGATAGGTTTTTTAGCAAAAAGTAAAAAATATAGTTTTTTTCTCAAAATGATTGGTCTTTTTTTGCTTATAGCACAAAAAAATAAAAAAAAACCCCAGTGGTGATCAAATACCACCATAAGAACTCTATTTGTGTGATTTAAATTTAATTTGTGTACAGTATTGCATGACTGCGTAATTGTCAGTTAAAGTAACACCGCGCCGAATAGCAAAAAATGGCCTGGTCATGAAGGGGGGAGGGGGGTAAATCTTCTGAAGGGCACATGGCTATAATAGAAAGGAGTTTTTTCTAATTATTTGTTCTGAAGATGCAGCTGACCAGAGGCAAATACCATAATTATAGATTGTTGCTTATGTCTGGTGGCAATCTTAGTGATTCTTGAGACTTTACGTCAAGCCCGCGTCAGTGGGAAACTCAAGTATCATACCTACTTCTGGGCATTCCTGGACATTTGTGACTAAATTTAGGAAGAAAACTGTAGGGGAAGTGTGTGCATTGAGGGGAGTCAGAAGACTCTTTGTAAAAGAAACCATAATTTCTTTCTCCTGTCTGGTGGTGTGTGTAGTCGAATAGTAGCCCAGCAAACAAAGCAGACAGTACACTGCTTCCAGCAGTGCATTCTTTCAGTATTTTCTACTAAAATAAATCACATGATACAGGGCTAGAGCTAGTACAGAGGGCATCTATCATTTAGGTGTGCCTAGGGATTCATGATGCATAAGTACATCCCTGTTTTCAGCCATGTTTAAATATATACCCTGTTTGCTTTCAAATACTTCAATTTGTCATTGGATGTTGTGGCTTACATACACATGTATTTCAATTCCATCACTTTCTCTCTGTTCACATGTCACATACTGTCAGTCATTTTGTCTGCCATGTAATCCTTTCCAAATGAAATACACAGTGAAATTTCTATGATTTGTCATATTATGGAATAGATTGGCAGGGTGTGTCTCTAAAATGTGACCTGTCTTATGGCCAAGAAATGTCTTAACACCCTGGCTCTGCATCTGGAATTCATGTACATTTCTTTAAACACGTTTTCATTTCATAACACTTCTTAAACATAGTTCTAAAATAATTAACAAACAGGATCCCTCTCTAATAAGCAATATCACTTGTACTTTTGGTTGTCTTTATATAACATTCAGGAAGCAATTTATTTCAGCTGCAAAGGGTGACATCATTTACATCATGCCTTTGAGGGGCTTTCAAATTAGCTGTCCCTACTGTTGCTATACAAGAAATTTGTTCTGTATACAAGTCTTTTCTCCTAAGGATATTCAGTGCCAAAAGCAAAATTAAGCACTAATGGAACTATGAAATAATCCAAAGAATGGTTTCTTCCAGTCCTAAAACTCAACAGTGCCTGCTTCTATAGCTGTTTTTAGGACAAAAAACAAAACAAACAACAGCTGTATATATATATTATATATTTTTTGGCATGGGATTGCAGTCTAGGATGTTTCAACTGTTGCATGACTTGTAGCTAATATATGTATATATTTAGCGTAGGCTGCTTTTATTATGCTTAGGGGCATACATTATTAAAAGAATGAATTCAGTTAAATAAACACTAGCTGCATGGTCCCCTTCTAAGATCACAAAATTGCTCTAAACCTGGTAACTGTTGTCACTGCGGTAACCCCATTTCCAACCCCATGGATATGTATTTCTTTTTGTGGTCTGTTATGTCTATACATGCTAAACCCCAAATGACTGCTGACTTCAAATGTCTGCACAGACTCAATAGTTCACAGTATAAGCAGTATTTACAGGCTACCTTCAGGTGATTTTTTTTTGCAAAAAAAAAAAACTTGCTAGGGCCACCCCTAGTGTGCACTCATATAACCCCGCCAACTCTGTAAGACTAGTTTTTGAGCAAGCAATAGGATCTTGATTGCTTATGCAGATGTTGCTGGCTAGTAACTTCCTAACCCATTGATTAGTTTTCCTACATAGATTTACACAGGAAAGCCCTAGTTATTATTATTATTATACAGTATTTATATAGCGTCAAAGGGTATGCTCAGCGCTGTACAGTAGCAAGGAGGACAGAACATGAGACAAGACAGTAACAATACACTTCACGAGGGGTTTGAGGGCCCTGCCTTACAATCTAAGAGGGAGGGGAAGGTGGTACAGGAGGAGATGGCTGTGGGGGATGGAGTGGTGGGAGGAGTGGAGGAGGTTAGTTGTTAGGTGTGGTCGGGTGTTGGGTGAGGTTGGGCTAGGCTTCCCTGAAGAGGATCCAAGCACTGCTGCCAGATAGCATGGCTAGACCCTGGACCTTTCTACAAACCATGCTGCAGTACAGTAATACAACCTGGTATAGGACAGGTCCCAGCCTGTGAATGGGCAGTAAAGTAACATCATCTCTCTGCTCTCTCCTCTTGTTGGGAAGCTTTCAGTATTACAGTTAGGCCATATTTAAGTGGAAGGCTCTAGTGGGTGGGCAATTCACACTTCTATGGACTTGCTTGGCCAGTGCTTGTCCATAGAAGTCCAAGGACAAACTTGGGGTCTCAATTTACTTGTCCTGATTAAAAAAAAAAAAAAATTATATATATATAATTTTTTTTTAACCCAAAACCGTATTTAAATCTGAGGAGATTTTAGGGATCTATGGGGCTTTGCAGTCCAAAACTGAAACCTTGATGAAGGGGAAGTTTTTTTTGGCCCCTGAAATGCCTTGAATTTTTTAGTGTAAATCAATAAATTAATTCTGACTCTTACCATTTGGTCTGGTGTTTTTTTCTGATAACCTGCTGGGTACCCACAGGAGGGTTAGTCCTGTCTGTTTTGCACAGCCTAACCTGAGCTCTCCTTGTGTTTTTGTCTTTTCATTGTCTTGCATGAAATCCAAAGTATGAATCAAACATCCAGCACCTCTTGGATGTTTTTACTTCATAAATGTCTGAATATGTCTGTGCACCATGTGCTTCTAGGCCAATTTGGTCTGATAAGAATCACTATAACCCATTCCACCACTATATTGCACAGTTGTTGAGGATCTTCGTTGGAGGGAAGGGGTTCGTTTCTCCTAAGGCAGCTCAACTTCTAGTGCTCATAATCATTTATGTAGGCTATTTGTGTGGCATTATCTGACTTTACGCTGACTGGGTGACCATGAAGAACAGGGCTGAATCTAGCAGGTCTGATGTGGGGGTGCAGTAAAAAAGATCAGGAGGGCAGGGGCTGGGAGGTCAGCAGGACAGTGTACAGAAACAGAAATCAATAGAGCAGAGTACAGTTGGTTAACAGGGCAGTGTCAAATGTGTTGATGTGGGAATTGGATTATTTTTTTTGTTCAACCCGCTAGTTGAACAAATAAAATGACTGATGTATGGGCTGCCTTACTGAGCCCACCTTAAAATGTAAGTTCACCTTTCTACACAATCTGTAAGGTGTCATAACACGTGCCCTTCCCACACCCCCCAGACCCGCTGTACTTACTTTGCATGATCTTGCGCTGTCAGGTTCCCACATGCCAAGTGTCTTAATCTCCTCTCTGTACTTTGCAGCCAATACAGACCAGACGAATTCTAATTTGTCAGCACTGTCACATGAATGGCACTTCTTGTCAGCACTGCAGGAGAGGAGAGAAAGCCACAGGGATTTCAAATCCCCTGATTAGTGGAGCCGAATGCAGAAGCTTGACAGAACAGGATTGTGGGAGGTAAGTACAGCGGGACCAGGAGGGGGGGAATGGATAGGGGTCCAGTGTTAGGTCATCTTACAGATTTTATATAAAGGTGAACTTACACTTTAAAGAACTTCATTAAAACCAACAGTTGAGACAATGAACACCTTGATCAGGTCTAAGTACAGTATCATGTATAAAGTACATGGGTCAGGAGTAAGCAAAAAAAGAAAAACGTATAGAATGTCAGTCAGGATGAGCGCCATGTTTACATCAGAGTTCTCCCTTATATCAAAGTCAACAGTATTCCCCCTACACATCAGAGTCCCCCTTAAATCTGTGTCTTCATAGCCCCACCATACATCAGAGTCCGCAGAGTCCCACCTTACAGCAGAGTACCATCCCTTACATCAGAGCCTAGCAGAGTACCCCCTTGCAGCAGAGTACCGCCCCTTACATGAGAGCCTAGCAGAGTGCCCCTTTCATCACTGGCGGGTGGCGGGCATGAAAAGGCTTTAAAAAAAATCCCCTTGTTGCTGGATCTTAACTGCGAATGCACAGTTCCAGAGCTAGCCAATTAGCGAACTGCCAGGTTTGGCTGAAACTCATTTGGTGGAGCGTGTGAATATAAGCCATGCCTGATAAGAACCATGAGGGCATACCTGGACCTGCCCTGCTGCCTGATCTGAGGCCGAGCCTGGCAATTCTCTAACAGGATGGCTCCATAACTGCGCATGTGCAGTTAACAGCTGATGACAAGGGAATCTTTAGAGATCTTTTCTCCTGTCTGCATTTATGGACATGAGAAAAGTGCCTGTTTTTTTTACAAACAATCAGTAAATTTACAGATGGTTGGCAACACAGCTGGGGTGTACACATGCTGCCACTATGATTCTTTGTTTCGTGGCCATGACAAAAATGATACCCTCTGTTGCTTTCTGTGGGCACAGTGCCTGATAACCGTGTTCTAGTCAAGTGAATGGGGCTGCTCTGCAAGCACCTCACAACTGCATGCAATGTATACAGTTGCAGTGTGCTAATGTGGGGTTCCAGGGGTTAAAGCAGGTGGTGAGGAGGTGATACAACACCTCCTTGCTGCCTGACAAATGCTCTCTTGAAGAGTGATCTGAACACAGATCGCTCCTCAGAGAACAAAGCTAGTGTGAAGGAGCTCTTAAAGGGATTCTGGGCAGGAGGGTGGGTAACAGAAGCATGACAAACTTGTGAGTTAAAAATCTATCAGTTTATCCAACTAGTAGATGGCCAGCCATCTACCAATAGTACTTCAGGTACATGAAATCAACTCTGCAAGTTTGTGAAACCTTCTAGAACAGGGAGGGGGAGAGAAGGGAGGAAGATGGGGACAGGTCAGTCATAGAGCAGTGCTCAGAATTCACTCAACCCAGGCTGGGATCTGAAGTGTCACGTACCTGATGGGAGACTGAAATGACGAGGTCGGCCTCACTTGTGTCACTAGCCCTGACTCCGCTGGAGTTGGAACAGAGGGAGTCTAGGACCCAGGGGAACAAGTGCGCCAGTAGTTGTTGTTTGCAGCTCTTGCAGATGATGACCTTGGAAGGCTGATGATCCTCTGATTTTGGCACAGTAGTAATAGGCAGAGCAGGTTTTGTAGATTGCCAGGCATGCACCAGAGCAAGGCTGGTAGTGAGGACAAGAGACAGGAGCAGTGTCATGGAATAGCCAGGGTCATCAACAGTCGGGCAGCATGGTACAGAATCAGAAGGAAAAGCCAAGGTCAGCAGCAGAGCCGAAGTCAGGAACCAGTATCAATCAGGAGCGCAATCAGAGTCAGGTGAGGAACAATCCGGATCAGCAACAAGGAATCACACAGGAACAAGCAGGACACGGGGGAGCTGAAGACCAGTCAGCACTGAACATGAGCAGAGACACTCCTTAAATAGGCCGTCTGGCAGCAATCTGCACCGTGCGTGTGCACGTGTGCGGTCGCGCATTTCTGCGCACAACCGGCAATTCTCCTGCGGGAATTCCTATGCGCATGTGCATTTCCGATCACGATTCATCTTGCCAAAAATCCCTTACATTGCCCCCCCCCCTTAGGGGCAGCCTCCGGATGCCCACTAGGGCTCGTTTTTCAGAGTGAAGATGGAGGTAGGCTTGAACCATCCGTGGGGCATGGACATTAGTTGATGGTTCCCAGGAATTATCCTCTGGTCCATAACCTTTCCATTTAATGAGAAACTGGGTCTGTCCGCCCCTCTTCCTACAATTCAAGATAGCCTCAACCTCGTATTCTTCATTTCCTTCAACCAGCAGTGGAGCAGGCGCCTCCGGATCTCGATTGGGAAATCCACTTGGAATATGTGGTTTTAGCAAGGAGCAACGGAACACCGGGTGAATCTTCATATTAGCAGGTAGTTTTAATTCGAAAGCTACAGGGTTAACTTTTCTCTTGATAGTAAATGGTCCCAGGTATTTTGGACCAAGCTTTCTCGAAGGACAATTCAATTTTAGATTTGCCGTGGATAACCAGACTTTATCTCCTTGTTTCACTTTTAAGTCGCCCCTTGTTTTGTCAAAAAGTTTGGTTACTCGCCTGAGCTTCGGAAATAGTTTTCTGCAATATTTCCCCGTTCCTCCTGAGGAACTCCATCCTTTCTTGTACTGCCGGGACAGCGGGTTCCACTGGTATTTCCAGAAGGAAGGAGGGATGATATCCATAGTTGGAGTAAAAGGGGGATTGCTTGGTAGCCGAGTGAATGGAATTATTGTAAGCAAACGTCGCTAACGGAAGAAGAGATACCCAGTCATCCTGAGAATATGTGGAGAAGCATCGGAGGTATTGTTCCAGAGTTTGGTTCGTTCTTTCCGTCTGTCCATTTGTTTGTAGGTGATACGCAGAGGAGATGTGTAATTCAATCTCTAATGCATCACACAGAAATTTCCAGAACTTGGATGTAAATTGTACTCCTCGGTCAGATACAATATTAATAGGAACGCCATGCAATCTTATGATCTCTTTGATAAAAGCAGAAGCAGTTTCCGTGGCGGAAGGAGTCCCTTTCAAGGGAATGAAGTGGGCCATCTTTGATAGGTGGTCAACCACTAGAAAAATAGTGGTAAATCCTTCCGATGGGGGAAGTTCCACAATAAAATTCATGGAGATCATACTCCAAAGTTTTTCTTGTACGGGCAAAGATTACAGCAGACCCTAGGTCTTGGCTTTGTCAGACTTGTTTCTAAGGCAAACTGTACAAGACCTCACATAGTCCTGGCAATCTTTTATTGAGTTTGGCCACCAGAAGGAGTGAGAGACCAAATTTGAGGTCTTGTGGATCCTGAAGTGACCTGCTAAAGGGTGATCGTGACACCTTTTGAGGATAAGAGTCCTGAGTTCTTCGGGCACAAAGATTTGTTCTTTATGAAAATACAGACCGTCCTTTAGCTGAAGATGCATATCTATGGAAGGTGGATGATTATCCACCACTTCTCTTATTTGTGTTACAAGGTCTGTCAGCAGCAGTAAAAAATTCTTGGCTGGCAAAATTGTGTCAGGTTCAGACTATACACTTGGGTCAGGAAACATACGGGAGAGTGCGTCGGGTTTACCGTTTTTTGATCCAGGACGGTATGTCAAATGGAGGACAAAGCAGCAGAAAACTAGTGCCCATCTTGCTTGTCGTGGCCTTAGACACTTTTCAGATATTCAAGGTTATTATGGTCTGTGAAGATGAGAATAGGATGGGATGCTCCCTCCAGTAAGTAGCACCATTCCTCAAGTGCTGCCTTGATGGCTAGCAGCTCTCTGTCTCCCACATCATAGTTCCTTTCAGAGGCATTTAACTTCCTGGAGAAAAATGCAACAGGGTGCAGATGGGATTTGAGTCCCCGTCTTTGTGACAAAATGGCTCCTACAACATTCTCAGAAGTGTCCACTTCGAGGACAAAGGCTAGAGCAGGGTCTGGGTGCTTCAGGATAGGTGCGGGGGTGAACAAGGTCTTTAATTGCTCAAAGGCTTCTTGGGCCTCGGGAGTCCACTTGAAGGGGATATGTTGCCTGGTGAGCTGTGTTACTGGTGCGATGATCCCAGAGAAGTTTTTGATAAATTTCCTGTAGAAATTTGCAAATCCTATGAAATGTTGAACTGCTTTCCTGTCTCCTGGAATGGGCCACTCCAATACAGAGGACACTTTTTGGGGGTCCATAGAAATGCCCTCGGGGGTGATCACAAGTCCGAGGAACTGGATAGACTGTCTCTCAAATTCATATTTTTCAGCTTTTGCGTAAAGGTGATGTTGGTGTAATCTATCCAGAGTTTTCTTCACATGATCCCGATGTCTTTCTATTGAACTGGAAAAAACTAACATGTCATCCAGATAAACGATTATGAATAGATCCAAATAGTCCCGAAATATATCGTTTACAAGGTGTTGGAAGGTTGCTGGGGCATTACAGAGACCAAAAGGCATCACCAGGTATTCAAAATGCCCGGAGCAAGTTCGGAAGGCTGTCTTCCATTCATCACCTTCGCAAATTCTAACCAGATTGTAAGCACCCCTCAGATCCAGTTTTGTGAAGAAACATGCTGTCAGGAATGGACTGGCCAGCAATGGTGGGACTCACCTGCCTTTTGATCTGCAGTACCAGGGCTGGCCAGCGGGTGCTCCCAGCAATCAGAGACTCAACCTTTCAGCCAGCTAACACCTGGAACTGATGATGCTGGAGTATTTAAGGGATGGCCAGACCCACAGACTCTGCCTTGGTGTTGTGTTTGTCCTGGGCCCTGTATCTGTCCTGCATCCTGTTTCTGTCCCTCTGCCTGACCCTCTGTACTACGCTGCTTGTTACCTGTTTTGATCCCTGGCTTGTGACCCTGACCATCCCTCTGCCTGACCCTCTGTACTACGCTGCTTGCTACCTGCTGAACCTGGCCTGTGACCCCGACCATTCTCTGCTTGCTCCCCCTGTACCTACCTGCCCAATTGATATTGACCCGGCCTGCCTGACGACGCTTGCTTGTATGTACTGTTATCTGTGGGTGATTGGTTGGGTTTGTTTGCACTGTATTATGTTTAGTATTGCACTGCGTTTATGTTTGTATGGTTAGTGTTAATAAATTGTATTGTTTATCACATATCTGAAGTCTGCGTTTCCCTGCATCAGTCACACACCTCTAGTCATACCTGGGAGCCCTGACACATGCTCCTCGAAGCCTTTGGAATAACTCAGGAATTCGAGGAAGGGGATAACGATTTTTGACCGTTATCTTGTTTAGGTCACGGTAATCCACACAGTGTCTGAGGGTGTGATCCTTCTTCTCAACAAAGAAAATGCCAGCTCCTGCTGGTGATGTAGAAGGCAGAATAATCCCATTTTCCAGACTCTCATCAATATAACCCCAGAGGACCTCTAATTCTACTTCAGATAAGGGGTAAATTCGTCAGAAAGGAATTTCAGCGCCGGGCAGGAGCTCAATCGGACAATCATAGGAACGATGAGGAGGAAGAGTATTGGCACTTTTTTTATTAAATACGTCCAGATACTCGTGGTAAACAACAGGAACGAGTTTCATGGACTCGGGATCAGAGTAAATACTAAGAAGAGGGGTTGCTGCACTTGGTTCTTTAGGAATACAGTGGTTCAGACAGTATTCCGAAGGGAAGAGGATTTCTCCAGACAACCAATTGATGGTTGGGTTGTGTGCTCTTAGCCAGGGCATGCCGAGAATAACTGGAAATATCGGGGAAGTAATGATATCCAGACACAAAAATTCCTGGTGTCCCGAGGAGGAGTAGCATAACATTGGCATGGTCTCTTGTGTCACAGGACAAGAACTGATACCGGACCCATCCGCTAGATGAACCGAAAGTCTTCATGCCTTGGTAAGGAGTGGAATCTTATTCTGGGTAACGAAGTTTGTATCCATGAAACAACTACAAGCACCCGAGTCTATAATGGCCCGGACCGTGATTGTCCTTTCGGCCAGTTGTAGTTGAAGATGGAAGGAGAGATGCGTTCAGCTTGTTCCTCATATAGAACCAGTTGAGAGAGGGCTTATGGGGTCTGATTGGACACATCACTACATAATGACCTGCGTCACCACAGTAGAGACAGAGGTTGAACTTCTGTCGTCGAATACGTTCTGCAGCGGACAACTGTGGTCTCCAAAAGCTCCTCCTAGATGGATTAATATGTTTTCCTTGATTAATGGGTAACTCTGATGGAACAGCATTCGTAGAGGGCACCAGGATCCCTATTTCTGAACATATCAGAATCTCCCCGTTAGTTTTCTCATCCTGTCTCTTCCGAATCCGACAGTCAATGTGGATCATCAGGTCTATCAGGTTCTCCAGCCTGGTTGGTATCCCCACTCAGGCAAGCTCATCTTTCAGGGTGTCAGAAAGGCCAAGACGGAACTGATAGCGGAGAGCAGACTCATTCCATTGAGTATCGGAACTCCAGATGTGGAAATCGGTAACATATTCTTCCACAGGCCTTTGGCCTTGCTGTAGCTTTCTAAGCATAGATTCAGCAGGAAAGGATCAGCATAGATTTGTGCCATTGCTCTGAAAAAAAGAGTCCACCGAAGTTAGAGCCGGATCATGTTGCTCACGAAGGTGGTGTGCCCAGGATTGCGGTTCATTCCTAAGAAGTGTGATGATGAATCCCACTTTGGTGCTTGGTGATGTAAAGGTCCTTGGAAGCAGCAAAAAATACAGCTCACAGGAGTTATGAAAAGTTCTGAACTTCCTGCGGTCTCCTGTAAAAAACTCAGGCGTAGGCACCCGGGGTTCTGGTAGGGAAGGGGTTCCAAAGATCACACTGGGCTCTGTTTGAGTGGTTGCATCTAAGGCTGCAGTGAGATCTGTGTCTGTGGGGTCATTAGACTCGGTTAGCAGTTGACTCTCCAGATGCTCAAAGTTTCTCTGCAAATCTTGCACCAAGTTACTGTAAACAAGGCAGATACTGATTGGCAAATGTCCCCCAATGGAGAGGCCTCCCTTTCAGACTCCATCATTGGTTGACTGGTACTGTCATGTACCTAATGGGAGACTGAAATGACGAGGTCGGCCTCACTTGTGTCACTAGCCCTGACTCCGCTGGAGTTGGAACAGAGGGAGTCTAGGACCCAGGGGAACAAGAGTGCCAGTAGTTGTTGTTTGCAGCTTTTGCAGATGATGACCTTGGAAGGCTGATGATCCTCTGATTTTGGCACAGTAGTAATAGGCAGAGCAGGTTTTGTAGATTGCTAGGCATGCACCAGAGAAAGGCTGGTAGTGAAGACAAGAGACAGGAGCAGTGTCATGGAATAGCCAGGGTCATCAACAGTCGGGCAGCACGGTACAGAATCAGAAGGAAAAGCCAAGGTCAGGAGCAGAGCCAAAGTCAGGAACCAGTATCAATCAGGAGAGCAATCAGAGTCAAGTAAGGAACAATCCGGGTCAGCAACAAGGAATCACACAGGAACAAGCAGGACACGGGGGAGCTGAAGACCAGTCAGCACTGAACATGAGCAGAGACACTCCTTAAATAGGCCGTCTGGCGCCAATCTTTGCCGTGCATGTGCACGTGCGCGATCGTGCATTTCTGCGCGCATGCGCACAACCGGCAATTCTCCTGTGGGAATTCCTATGCGCATTTCCGATCGCGATTCGTCTTGCCGGAAATTCCTTACATGAAGACTCAGGCAGTATCATCAGTCAAGCAGAGGATGGAGCTTCCAAGTGCGGTACTTCATATCTCCCACCCACATTCCCTTTCTGAGGCACTGCACTGGCCATGTGTGGGCGGGGCAGACATGGGGAGAGGGGAGGAGCAGCTAGAGCACATGAGTCCTATTTCTTCTACTGTCTATGCAAAGGGGAGGGGGGAGGAGGGAGGGGAAGCTCATTGCCTGGAGTCTGTGACACAGTGAGACTTGACAGATGCAGTCCCTACACACTGCTTCTTTGACCAACAGTTTGGCAACCCTGCTTGGGCACAGTATCCATGGGTGGGCGCAGCTGAAATCTGGGGGCACAGCCCACCCCAGCAGCCCCCTAGATCTGGCCATGATACAGAAGGGGGGGGGGGTTGGTGAGCCAATTTGATGGCCAAAATAATGATGGGAAGTCTTGACTCCTTTTGAGACTAAGTCCACTGGATAGTTTTGAAATTGAAAATTTCCCCACAGCCTGTGAGGCTGGCATTAATAAAACTAGGGAACAGTCTTGAAGGAGACAACCACTAGGCTCAAAAGCCTCATGCAGAAGTGAACTCAGTGATGCCTTTTGGATCTAAGGGTCTGCAAGTGGGACTTTAGGTAGGCAATTTTTTCCTAAGGAAGAGAAATTCTGGCTTGTACCATGTTCAATATTAGCCCCAGATACTCCAGATGGTGTGAGAACTGAGCAGACTTTGGAAAGTTAATTATCCAGCCAAAATGATAAAGGAATCAAATTGCCCTTTAGATATTGCCAGAGAAGGTTGAGGCTGAGGAGTTCTTCAGGAAGAAATCATCCAGGTACTTTGTGACATGGATGCACTGGGTACGCAAATAAGCCAGAAGCAGGGCAAGCACTTTTGTGAGCACTCAAGGTGCTAAGGAGGGGAGCCCAAATGGTTTTGTTACAAATTGAAAATATTGGTCTCCCACAGCGAAATGCAGAATGTGTTAATGTGTGGGAAAAATAGGAATGTGTAGATAGGCATCTTGTACGTCTTCTGATGCCAGAAATTCCCCTTTTCTGAGGGAAGCAATGACAGCTCTTGTTGGTTCCATTTGAAGTATGGGTACACAAAGAAACCTGTTTAGAGATTTTAAGTCCAGTATTGAGTGTATTCTCCCATTTGGTTTCAGGAGTGTGAAAACATTTAAATAGAAACCTTGTAATAGTTGCTCCAAAGGAACTGGTACAACCTCTTTTTGTGCCCAAACTTATATCAAGGCGATCATAAAAATCTGTTGTCTTTTGATCTGAAGTTGGCAGATTGGAAGATCAGAAGTGAGGAGGGGGAGAGATAAAAACTCAATTTTGTACCCCTTTGAAATGACATATTGGAACCAGAGGTCTGGAACACCTAGGATCCATATTAGTGCAAACACCAACAGACATCTCCTCACTCAGGAGTGGGGGTGCCCCTTTATTATGAAAAGAGCTTCTGGAAAGCCTTGGTGGACTTAGAAGTTCAGGACATGTGACAAAAGAAAGTGTTAAACCTTGGTTTTGAGATTGATACTTGGGCACAGTGAAAAGATCCCTTTCACTGAGCCTAAGTAGTAGCTGTAGGAGTGGGAGACTTAAGCTGGGCATAGATGCAATGAAATTTGGCTGGTTCAGCAGGGACCGACCAAATTTTGACCCATCCATGACTGTTCTCACTCCATCTAATGATCAGCTTCTCTCGAATAAGAATGTTGGAACATTTTCATTCCATTAGGATCTTCAGCCAATTGGCTACAGAGCTGATCATAGGAGTCCCTGCTGTCAGAATACAATAGTGTTGGGGAGGATTCCTCCATCTATCTCGCATTTATGGATGGGGAAATCCATAATTATTTTTAAATAATCCAGCTTTAGGCATTTATAGGATCAATGCCTGTCTGTATGTCGCTGGCCTGTCCTTGTTTCTCTCACCACCGGATCTGAGGAAATAAAGCTCTCAACATAGAAATGTAAAAGCAGTATTTCTGAAAGTTTAATAGAATAAACAAGAGATAATATACAGAAACTCAACAGGCCTTTCTTAATCAGGATAACCAATAAAACATTAAAAACTTATCAGTATAGATACGTGAAGAACAGAAACTGCAAATAGCTGAGGGGTACCATATAAGGTGTATCCGTTTACAGAGAAGTGAGAGTACTTTTGAGAAATGAAACTTGAGCTGTTACATATTCAACATGGAGGCATTATATAAAATGGATGCCAGTTTAAAGATATATCTCCTTACAGGCATCTTCTTGCTGGGTAGGAGCACCTTGATGAATTTAATACGGGAATCCCCAAATAGGCATTCACCATCAAAAGCCATGCATAGAATACACGTCTTACAAGCAGGTTATGCAGAAAAAGCTTTACGATACAAAATTCTGCACATATACACAGAGAAAAGGAGCATTCTAGACACTTGGCAAATTACATTCTCTAGAGAGTTCATGCAAAATAATAAGGCTAAGGGCATCAGCTGCAATTGTTCTATGACAGCAGGGTCCTCATTGACAGGTTCTTGGTCTCTGTTCATTTGTCTTTTCCAGTTAGCAATAGTCTGGCAAATAGACATTGCAGCAATTTCTGTCTGCAGGGATGGACCTGTAAGGGCAACGAAGGCCTTTAAGAGGGCTTCCAAACACCAGAATTCTTAAGTTCTAAAAATCCACAATAGGAACTAGAAGGTGTTTATTGAGAAATTAAATTGCAAGATCCACAGACCATTTCTGCCTAAAACTCCTTTGCCATAGGGTACGTTTCAGCAAAGAAAGCTTAGAAGTGAATACGCTTTCAGGAGTTGGCCAGTCGCCATAAAGTGCACAATTAATCTGTGTGTGTATGGTGTAGAAGGCGCCAAGGATATGTCATGAAGGAGCGTTTTGTTCTTATTGAGAGGTTCTCAGCTCTAGCTGAGAGATTTCAGGGAAATGCCAACAAGACAGGAAAGTGGTTAGCAGTTTCTCCTGTGTTTTTTAGTTTGTTGTGGGTCCCTGGAGTGTGGAGACTTTAAGAGTTAATGGGAGGGATGAGTCTCCAACCTCTCACCCAGAGAAACGAAGGGTTAATGGCCTCATCTGGGAGGAGAGGTATGTTAAGGGAATAGCCCTCACCTAGCAGGGGGGGCTATGTGAGCTGTGTGTAGGAAGTCACATGGCTGAGGAACAGTGTCTGCTCCTAAACTGGTGAGCCATTTTTTGCCGGAGTGGCTAAGCGCTGTGTTTGACCCTCAGCGGAAGGCGAGCACACAGCCCTGGAGTGACAGTGTTGTTGAATGACCTATTCTGTGGATGGCGGTAAGCCACAAAGATTATTTTTGTGTGAAGGCCTATTATCCCGCTGCTGGGACAGTTTTATTTCTTTTTGCTGCTAGAAAGCTGTTTTTGTTATCATTATTTGAAAAATAAAGACTGACCTTGATTTCACATGGTGCCAGTGTGAGCATAATCCCCCAGAATATCACAATGGGAAAAGTCATTCTTGACTTACCCACCGTGTTGGTGCACAGAAGGGCTTATTTTAGGTATGAAAAATAGGAAGCTGCAAGAAAAAGGCTAGTACACATTGCATCAATTAGGCACCATGCACACTGTGCATTTTATTAACGCTGGTAATGCTAGCTGTGTAAAGTCATGTTAAAAACGTGAGTTTTTCAGCATTTTTTAACATTTTTGCATTAGCATTTAGCCATGTTTATTCGGTTTTTTTTGGCATTTGTGGGTTTTTTTGGTCAAAAAAGCAAATAAAAGCCGGTTTGCAGCGATTTACCACGTTTTGCTGCATATTTCATCGCTAGAGCGTTTTTACAGCTAAAAAACGTTTCCTATCTCCCCAGACACTGCTTTCACTACATCTGGTCTCCTGGATCCTGCATTCACTAAGGTGTCCATTTATGACACAGAGAATAGCTGCGATTCAACGGATCTCAGCTATTCTCTGGTCATTCACAGTTTATAACACTCAGGAAATCATGTCAGCCCTTCTCTGGAGATCTGTGTTCTCCCTCCAGATTCTCCAGCCCAGAGCTGGAGAATCAGAGGGACCGAAAACTAAGCAGAGAGTTTACCTCTGTTTAGTAAACTGATCTTTTACTATAATCTCGAGAGATTATAGTAAAATGAGCCATTTTTCAGAGTTTGTAGACCGTTCTCCAGCGCTTGGAGACCGTTCTCCCTTCGTTCGGAGAACTGCTTCATAAACTGCATTCACAGGAGAACTGTGTTCTCCGAGAATGCCGGAGAACTGAGCAGCGATCTATTACCGCTGGTTCACAAACGGACACCTATATCCATTCTCCTCGGACTCTGCTCTCACTATGGTCTCTCAGGACCTTGCATTCATTATATCTGGTCACCCCTGACCCTGCATTCACTATATCTTAATTATAACTTAAGTCATTAACTATAACTTAAGTTATGAAGGCATGATGACCACTTGCAGTTAAGGCTGTTCCATGTGTGCTGATTTGGCTGATTGCAGTCTATTGCTCCTGGATACTCCAACAGATCATCGCTCCCAGAGCAATTGCTATTTTTGCTGATTTATAATTTGATCAGCAAATAGCTGGTTGTGGGGATCTGGCAGCGGGCTCATTAGCTGATGCTGCCTCCCTTGTGAATGAGTACCCCTGCCCATTCACTAAAGGGTAAAATTTAGAAAAAATAAAGATGCCAACATTTTGAAAAATTAATTTAATTGAACATGTGGGCAGCACAGTGGCTAAATGGTTAGCACTTCCGCCTGGCAGTACTAGGGTCGTTGGTTTGAATCCCAGCCATGGCACCTCCTGCCTGGAATTTGCATGTTCTCACTGTGCCTGCGTGGGTATCCTCCGGGTGCTCCGGTTTCCTCCCACACCCCAAAGACATGCTGCTAGGTTAATTGGCTACTGTCTAAATTGTCCCTAGTATGTATGTGTGTGTATGAATGTTAGTAACCTTAGATTATACGCCCGTTGAGGGTTAGGGACTGATGTTATTGTACAATATATATGTAAAGCGCTACGTAAAAATTGTCACTTATCTTCAGGATGATTGGGTGGACTGTCTTCCCACTGCAGAGTTTGCATACAACAATTCTAAACATAGTTCCACTTTTCAAAGTCCCTTTTACTTAAACACCGGTTATCATCCAGTTTTCATTCTTGATCTCCCTACCACAAGTCCAATTCCTGCTGTTACCAACAGACTAACTACATTGCAGGAGATTCAGGAGAAACTGATTGAGACTTTGAGGGAAGCTCAGGAATATTACAAAAAGGCGGCTGACAGACACCGGAGAGCACTTCCTCCGTTTCATGTGGGTGACAAAGTTTGGTTATCAACAAAGAATTTGAAGGTTCGTGTGCCATCTGCTAAGTTGGGTCAAAAGTTTGTGTGTCCTTTTCAGATTTCTGCTCAGATCAACCCAGTCACCTTTCGCTTAAAACTTCCTGACAGTATGAAGATTCACCCGGTTTTTCATGTATCGCTTTTCAAACCATTTCATGAAAATCCTTTCTCTGGAAGAATTCTTCCACCTCCTCCACCTGTTGAGGTACAGGGTGAAGAAGAATATGTGGTGGAGAAGATTCTGGATTCTAGGATGTTTAGAGGAAAGATGCAATATCTTGTGCAATGGGAAGGATATGGGCAAGAAGAAAATTCTTGGGAGCCTGAGGAAAATGTTCATACTCCTAGACTAACAAGAGAATTCCACCAGAGGTTTCCCCACAAGCCTGGTCCTAAGACATCCTGTGAAGAGGGCAGTACTATCAGAGCCTGGGATTGAACCAGGGCCTTCTGTAGTGGGAGGCAATGTTTCTTCTCACTGAGCCACCTAGAATAGTCCCTTGACTATTCTTTGGATGATCCTGCCTTGGCCCTGTTTGTCTTGAACCTTGAACTCCTTGCTCTTCCCATGAACTTCCTATAAAAGCCATGGCCATACACTTCCTCCTTGCCAGATTATTGTGCCTTCCCAGTCAATATCCTGCATACTGTTCCTGCTGCTGTTTACATCTTCGTTACCGACCTTTGGCTTGCTACTGACTTCAATTCTGCCTCATCCTATCTACTACCATTTGTGACCGACCCTTGGCTTATGACTGACTCCGCTTCGGTTAGATCCCTAACCTGTTTGATCCGCTTTTGGTTTCCAGCTTGCTCATTCCCTGGTGGGGTGATCTTGAGATCTGCTACCTGGTATTGGCACGCAGCCAAATCCATCTCCACCTTTAGGAGCTCTGGGGAAAACCGGTTAATACTTAGACCCTGCACCTCAGGTGAGCCTGCGTCATTCCCAGGGTGATCCGCTGGTGTACCAACCCTGCTGGTTTCAGGTAAGCCTTACACTGCTATTGCAACTGGTCTCTGAACCTGACCTAGACCGTGACAGTGACTTACTGCAAAAAACCCTCTACAAGTGCAGCAAGTGAAGAATTTAAAGCCAGTAGAGGGCGGTTTGAAAAATTCTGCAAGAGAAGTGGCATCCACAGTGTGACAAGACAAGGTGAGGCTTCCAGTTTTGACAAGGCCACTGCAGAAGCCTACAAGAATTTGCAGAATTTATGAAGGCAGAAGAACACTCAACAAGTGTTCAACTGTGATGAAACAGCTCTCTTCTGGAAAAAGATGCCAAACAGAACCTATATCACACAAGAGGAAAAGGCATTGCCGGGGCATAAGCACATGAAGGACAGATTGACCCTTTTGCTGTGTGCGAACGCAAGTGCTGATCTGAAGATTAAGCCACTACTGGTGTACCATTTCCAGACCCCTTGTGCATTCAGGGAACACAATGTGAACAATGTGTACAATAAAGGCCTCCCACCCGCCTTCCTGTCCTCCACGCCAGAAGTTGTCTGAAGCAAGGTTAGTGTTCTCTTCCTTCATACTGTACTGTACTTTGTTTCATATTTTTGTGGTTCAAAAACAAGGTTTAGAATGGATTAACCTTATTTACATTGAACCTTATGGGAAAATTTGATTCGGTTCGCGACTATGTTCGTAGGGGTCAAAACGGATTAACCTAACTTACATTGAACGCTATGGAAAAATTTGCCTTGGTTCCCGACCAATTCGGTTCGCAACCAGATTCGTGGAACAAATTAAGTTCATGAACCGAGGTATCGCTGTATTGGTACAATATGATATGAACAATGTTCTGATTTTGGGTGACTTTAATATGGTCCCTTGCCCAGATCTGGATAGGCTACGTGCGGTGACCTGTACCTCTCCTGACCCTAAGCAATGGGCCTTCACCTTTGCCCTTATGGATGTCTGGAGGCATCTTTACCCTGCTGGTAAAGAGTACATTTGTCATTCTGCCACATAGGACCCTTTCTCGGATAGATTTGGTGTTTGTATTCCCCTCGGCCCTCTACTATGTTATGGCAGCTCAAATACTATTTTGCTGGGTGTCTGATCACTCTCCCCTGCCTCTGACATTGTCATTTTCCTCGTCTTTTGGGTCCAGGGTGTGGCACCTCTCCTCCAGGTTTTGGGCAATGGATGAGTGTTTACAAGAGCCTCTTACAGAATCTCTTTGGACTCATCTTCTATGAGATTCCTTTAAGGCCAGGGTGAGAGGGGAGTATATCTCCAAGATCTCTGCTCTCCAAAAGGAAGTAGCCCTCTCCTCGGAGGCTCTGTAGGAGACATCTAGACTGGAGGCGGCATATATCGCTGCTGCAGACTAGGCCCACTATTCAGCCTGGCGTCAGGCCCTACGTCATCTATTTGTAGAACTGAACAGACCAAAAAGGCTCTGCTTCACTCTGTTCAGCGGGTGTTCAAATATGGGGCAAAAATGGACAGTTGCTTGCTTGGCTGGCCAGGGATTGGACCCCAATGATGCCTATTAGTTCTGTTCGTGATGCAGGGGGTCAGCTGCTTTTCCCATGCTGACTCTGGTACCAGGGTTGTTGCATCTCTTGCCTCCAAAAAGGGTGGACCTATCTCTGGGAAGTCTTTGGCCACTTTGGTTTTGGCCTGAAATTTTTTCATTGGCTCCAGTTATTGTATAGAGCACCCAGGGCACGCGCCCACATCAATAACAGACTCTTGGAGCCCTTTCCTCTTCACTGAGGCATGCACCATGGCTGTTCGTTGTCTCCTATCCTATTTGCCCTGGCTCTGGAGCCTCTGGCTGTGTTGATTAGGGAATCTTCAGGGGTCTGGGGGCTATGGGTGGGCACGTTTGAGGAAAAAAATCTCTTTACGTTGATGCCCTGTTATACCTCAATAATGCAGGCCCACCACTTTTGGCAGCACTACGCATATATGATACGTATGGGTCCTTCTCCGGTAGCAGGATCAATTGGTTTAAATCACTTCTCTTTCTCCTCGATGCCCATGCTTCCGAGTCCGCAAGCCCTTTCCCATTGCATTGACTTGACGAATTCAGGTACCTGGGGGTTTAGGTCACTAGGGATTCGTCTGGCAATTTGGACCGAAATCTTTTCCTCTTGCTTTTGTCCCTCAGAATACAGCGCTCTGCTTGGGTGGACCTCCCTTTGAATATCTTGGGACACATTAACCTTTGTAAAATGATGTATCTACCTACATTTAATTGTATTTTCTGACACTGTCCTGTTTGGGTCCCCTCTTCCTTTTTTTAATGATCTGGAAAAATGTGCGAGCTCCTTCATTTGGCATGATTCCCTCCCTCGGTTGGCGAAGACTACCTTCTGGCTTCCTCCTCGGCTGAGTGGTCTGGCTCTGCCCAATTTTCGAATCTATTTTTGGGCAGCGGTTCTCGTTTCGGTTTACTTGTGGTGTGTAATCTCTAAACCTAATGCTATGGTGTGTTTGAAGGCAGCCTTCTTGGGCTCCCTGTCGGACTTACGTAATTTTATGTACAAAGGGCTGAGGGTATATGAGGGGGTACCTGTACCAACGCGTTGTGTGTAGATGGTGTAGGTGGCTGCCTGGCGCCGTTTTTTTGATCCCAGGCCAATGGTCCCCAGTTCAACTGCTTTGGGGTAACCCTTGTCTCCCTCAGTTTTGCACTGTCCCAGACCCCCAAGCCTGGGCATGGTATGGTGTTAAAACCCTGTCTGATGTTATGACTCAGGGGACCTTCTTGCCTTTTCCACAACTCTCCGCTGCCTTTGGATTACCGGCTCATATGCTCTTCACATACCTTCAACTATTGCATGCTGCGAGGGCCCAATTCCATCAGATGCCTAACCTCCAGGCTGACCCAATTAAGGAACTATTGGTTCCATGAGACTTGGTGAAACCCCTCTCGACCCTGTATAGGGCGCTCCTCAATGTTAACTCCCTGAAACTTGAGCGTATGTGAGAACAGTGGAGGGGAGATATCCCGAATGTTGGACAAGGAGGCCTGGGAGGAAAATCTGTAACGGAGTCCTAAATTGGTCATTTCCTTCAGGGACAAACTAATTCAGGCCAATTTTTTTTCCTTAGAATACAAACTACTCCTCTGAGACTACATGAAATATACCCTGAGTGGGACCCTATTTGTCCCTGTTGTCGTGTATACCCGGGGACCTTTTTTCATATGTTTTGGTCATGCCCAGTGATTATGATCTATTGGTCTGAGGCTTTTGCGAAGATTAACCTCCAGTTACAGCTGTCACGTCCATCTCCAGAGCTGGCCCTACTTGGTATCCATGAGGATGACTAGTGATCACATCACACTAAACTTTGATTTCCTATTTATTATTTTATGCTAAAAAAGAGAGACTGCTTAAATGGACCTCCTCAGCTCCGGAATAAAGCACTCCATTTTGTTAAAAAAAAAACACATTATGAGGCACAGAAGAATGCAGTGATAAATAAGGAGCATGAACAGTTGTAATCAGAACAGCAGGACCAATTGATCCCATATCTAAACGTATAAGATACATTTTTTTAGCCCAGTTTTTGCAGTGGTAGTCGCAGACAGTCCATGCTTTAAGTACTTGTTTGTTTCAGTCCAGATGGCTTTGGAGAAATGTTTAAGCTATTTATGCTCAAACTTCACTACTTTGGGGCATCGCTAATCATCTATTTATGTTAATCCCTGTAACAGCACCCAGCCTAGGCCGAGACAGAATACCAAAATATGCAAGCAGTGATCTATTTATCCCTAGAGAAGTGCATCTCCAGGTGTACTCTATTAAATGCTTTCAATTCAATGTATAATTATAAATCAATTCTGATATGCAAGTAAAGGAATTCATGAAGTTTAAAATTTATCCCAGCTTGAGTGTGACTGTTACAAGCGTCAGTACTGAAAATGCTGTATTCTATGAGAAAATAACCAGGGCACGTAAGATGGTAAGATCCCAACCTGCGAAACTGCCCAGAATGCCTCATTTAATTTAACTTTCGATTTAAGGGCCAGTTCACACTAAATGCGTTTCAGTTGCTTTTTTTCTGCATCCAAAATGCACAGAAAGTAGGTTATATGGTTGTCAATGTCATAGTTCACATCAATGTTTGCAGTTCCATTGCATTCCAGTTGCAGAAAAAAAAAAGTAGAACAGGCTGCATTTTTCCTGCAAAGAACTGTACTGGGATGTGGTAAAACGCATCACGAACGCACTGGAACACATCAAGAATGCACTCAATGCACTGGAATGGGCGTGTCTCTATTTAAATGGAATAAGAGAGGGGAAAAAATTAACTGGAATACATGAAAAATGCACTGGAAAAAGGCATCAAAAATGCACTGGACCGTGCCAAAAACGCACCCGGAACGTTTCTACAGTGTGAACCGGCCCTTAACCACTTGACCTCCAGAGGATTTACCCCCCTTAATGACCAGGCCTCTTTTTGCTACTCGGCGCTGCACTAATTCAACTGATAATTGCACGGTCATGCAATGCTGCACCCAAACAAAATTTACGTCCTTTTTTTTCACACAAATAGAGCTTTCTTTTGGTGTAATTTGATCACCTGTGCACTTTTTATTTTTCACGCTATAAACAAAAAAAGGCCAAAAAGTTTGAAGAAAAACAATATTTTTTACTTTCAGCTATAAAAAATATATAGTAAACTCAAAGTTGGTTATAAATTTAGGCCAAAATGTATTCTGCTACATGTTTTTGGTTAAAAAAAATCCCAATAAGTGTATATTGATTGCTTTGTGTGGAAGTTATAGCGTCTACAAACTATGGTATAAATACTGCAATTTACGCTATTTTTCTGCTATACAGGGCTGCGCTAGTTTAACGGACAATTGCGCGGTCATGCAATACGATACATAAATGAAATTTACATCCTTTTTTTCCCCACAAATTGAGCTCTCTTTTGGTGGTTTTTATTTTTTGCGCTATAAAAAAAAAGGCTGACAATTTTGAGGAAAAAAAAACAATATTTTGGACTTTTTGCTATAAAACATGTCCAGTAAAAAAAAAAAGCAAAAATCAAATTTAGTCATACATTTCTGTCAAAATGCATTCTGCGACATGTCTTTTCTAAAAAAAAAACCCAATACGTGTAAATTAATTGGTTTACGTGAAAGTTATAGTGTTTACAAATGGCGAGAAAGATACTGGGATTTTTAGGGGTTTTTTTTATACTAATAATGGTGGCGATCAGCGAATTATGGCAGCAATCAGGGACTTATGGCAGCGACTTATGGCGGGACTGAGGGACTGCGGCAGACATTCTGACATTGGGGGGTACAGACTTGGGGTCACTAACATCCCCAAAAACACTAATACAGTGATCAGTGCAAAAAAAAAAACACTGACACTGTACTAATGGCAATGGGGAGGAAGGGGTTAACTTTCTTTTGCAGGGAAGGGTTATAGGAGTGAGGGGGAGTGTTTTACTAGGGGGCGGGGGTGTGTACTGGACGGGACAAGGCTGATCGAGAAAGAGAAACTGTTCTCTCTCGATCAGCTCATCCTCGAGCTGACAGGGAAGTGACAGACAGCACAGCTACTGCAGCTGTGCTGTCTGTCACTGTTTGCTGCCGATCGCCGGGAGATAGCCGGTAAGGACCGGCTGTGACCCGGCGACTCACATCTGAGGCGGTGATTGGCGGGACAGATAGGGCGGCGGCGCGCCTCGCCTATTTGTTTACAAAACACGTTTTAAAACGTGTTTTTTGCCTGCCAGTGCCGCCCTGCCGCCGTATATCTACAGTGGCTGAGCGGCAAGTGGTTAAAGTAATATTGTGCATTACGGGCCAGTTCACACCACATGCATTCCAGAGCTCTTTTTTACTGCATCAAAAACGCATTGATAGTAGGTTACATGGTTTCCAATGGCATAGTTCAAACCAGTGCAGTCAGTTCCAGTGCATTCCAGTTCCAGAAAAAAAAAGTAGAACATGCTGCATTTTTTCTGTACTGAACTGTACTGAAAAGCAGTAAAACACATAAAAAATGCGCCTAGAACACACCTAAGTGCACCAAAAACCCAGTTGAATGCACATTTCCTTACTTAAGTTGAAGAAAAAGAGGGGAAAAAATTAACCACTTCAAAACTGCACCTGAACGTGTCAAAAACATGCATATAGAACCTGGTGTGAACAAGTCCTTAGATATTACATACAGTAATTACATACAGTTTTTTTGTTTTTTTGTTTTTTAACAGAACAAGCTCTCCTGCAAGTGTACCAGTTAGAATGTTGAGACAAATTTTTGGAGTTTTGGGTTTAATATCTCTTTAAAAAGTTCAGGCCAAGGAAATAGGCTTAAAAAAATAACAAACTAATGCAGCCACCACATCTAATGATTGGTAGGCTGTATGATATAAAATTTTTGATTATGGATTTATTACCACTTAAATTAAATCTACTGTTTATATGACACCAGTGTTAACATTATTACTATTGTCTCTAGATATTAACCGCTTGATGCCGACTGTACACAAATTAGCAACCTCACAGAACTGGGCTTTTTTCCGTGGGGCCGCTAATTTGCATACCTGTCTTTGCGCTGGGAACGCGCCACATGGATGTCACTGAGAACTAAACCCAGAACTCCCGATTCCAGGTCACATTATTGTGTTAGCTTCTGATTGGCTATCACAGGGATCAGTCACTGTGAAGTCCACCTCCCTTGTTTTCACTCTCTGAATGGAGGAGAGAGTTACATTGTATCTCTCTGTGTCCTTTTAGAGAGAGAAAGTGTATGTAAATAAATAATAATAATTAAAAAAAAAAAAGGTTAGTGTTAGGGTCAAGGTCAGGGTCAAGGGGATTTTTTTTTTCAGGATTTTTTTTTTCATTAGTATCAGTGTCAGGATAAAAAAAAAAAAGCAAAATGCGTAATGTTGTTTCTGGGTTGTACTATGGGCACAAACAATGACTAACATACTTACATGTGGTATCGCTGCGATTGTCAAAAGCTGGAGAAATTATTTTGGGATGTTGATAATGAAAAAAAAAAAAAAAAAATCAGGAGATATCTATTACCATTTACCACCAAATGAAAGCCCAATTTGTCCTGAAAAAATACAAGGTAGAATTCACCTGGATATACAAAGTAGTTGTGTTGGCAAAATATCATCACATGTCAAAGTTGCAAAATTGTGCTTGGGCTTTAAGATTTGTTTTACCCTTAGGCACTAAGGGGTTAAACAGGAAATTGCTAAATACATTAAAGCCTTGGTTCACACCTTTCTGTTCAATTCACATGCAATTCAGTGCAGTGCGATTTCAGTCCATTCATTTTGAAAGGGCTCAGATTGCACTACATCACAACAAAGTCATGCACGCCCCAATTTTGGAACCGCACTGACACACTCAGCTAAACACATTTGACTTAAGCTAAACTTAGTATTATAGGCACCTGATTAGAGCAGAGAGCTATGAACAGTTTAAAGATATAGACATTTTAACAAAATTCACTAAACTGTCATTTGCACAGTTTGTCACCATAATCCATACAAAAATCTACAGCAAATCTTCCCACTAGGGAGATTTTATGGATATACATGGTCCATGGGAAGAGTGACAAACTCCTACTGGGATTCAAAGAGCAACAGAGAGTGCAGCATACCTGTTTTTAAAGCTCTTGCTAAATGTATTTCATCACAAGTTGTGGAAAAGCACCCTGTATATTAATCTTACCAGTGATATTACAAACTGGGTAGATGGAGCAATAAATGCCTGTGGCAGAAACCACAGCATTCAGCAGGGTACATGCTATCCAACACACTGAGCCTGGGTTCACACTGATGCGGTGCGGAATTCGCACAGTTTTCTGTGCGAATTCTGCATCGCATCATAATTGCACCCTGTTCATACAAACCACTGCGGGTGTGTATGTTAAGTTAACAACACTTCGAAATTGGTTCGCAAAATGCGTTGCGAGGTGCAGAGTCTGATCACATAGGTGTGAATACCCATGCGATCGGATTCTAGTGCGGACAAAAAAAAAATTGTCCTGCACCTTTTTGGTGCGGATGTGGTGCGATTTCATCCATACAAAATGTATGGCTCAAATTGCACTGCACAGAATTCTCATGTGATTTGCACAAGAATGCGGTGCAGTTTCTGTGCGAATCACATGTGATATGTCGCACCGCAGAAGTGTGAACCCAGTCTCAAGGTGTCAGATACTAGTAGTAGCAATATCAGCACTTAAGATTTAAAGCAGAACTCTAGACATAAGCAATTTTAGTTTCCCCTGCCTGCTGTGCAGCTTTCTTCCCTTTTTTAACATTGTTAAATTTTTTTACTGCTCCTGTACAAGTAAATAATACAGCACACATTATCACCTAATACAGTAGGGAACACTGTACACATTCATTCTGTGCCTTGAAGAAAATGAATAGATAAATTACAGTTGCTAGCACTATGCCCTGATACCTGGCACAATAAAAGTGAATATACTAACAGGTGCAGCTCTCAGGCAGTAATAAATTTGGCCACTAGATAGAGCCTGGAATAAATTTACTGTTTTTGCTGAAACTGTTTAACTTTAAGAACTCCCATCATCCCTCATTCTGCGAAAAGAAATCCTGGGACCTCAGACTCCATCTTAAGAACTGAGGGAGAGGAAACCAGCTATCATCTTTGCAGCACATGTTGTGAACTAAATTTACATCCCCTACAGGCAGCATCGCTGGTGAGCATAGACTTATTGCCATCTGCAGCCTAGTTATTTCACTGTGTTTTTTTTGTATGTTTCATACATTGTATGTATTTCTGATCCGTTTTCCCCATAGTTTCACCAACCCCGCCCAGCCCAGCTTGACCCAAAGGACAAGAACTCTAGCTGCAGAAAGCTACTACAAAAAACTCTACTGCATGCTAGACAATCTGCAATCAAGCGCCCCTGGAAACCATCTCTCCATACCCGATCCCCACTCCCTACACCTTTAAATGCCTCCTCTACCCCGCCTCTTCATAGTCCTTTCTTGCGTTCCCAAAACCTCACTTCTCCGTCCCTCTGTTCCACCCAAAAACCTGTACATCTCTCCCTCACTGCTTCCATCTCCTCAGTACTGCTCTCATCACCTCTTTCTAAAACTTCATTCTCCTGCTGACCCTAACGCCAGGACTGGAAGGCATGCACGCCCGTATACATCCCGCTCACATGCCACCTTCCTCACCCTTCTTCTCCTCGTAATCTCTGGGGATATCTCCTCGAACCCTGGTCCTCCTCTACTTCGCCCACACACAAGACATCCTCTTTCCCCCGGGAATCACCGCAATCCCCTCAATCTTATATCTGTGCCCTTGCTCCCCAAAACCACCCTCCCGTTTTCCTGTGCACTCTGGAACGCCCGTTCAAACTGCAATAAACTCACCTCTATCCACGACCTCTTTGTGTCCCGCTCTCTTAACCTTCTTGCCCTCACCGAAACCTGGCTCCAAGCAGCAGATACTGTCTCCCCCACAGCATTCTCCTACGGTGGCCTCATCTTGACCCACTCACCCAAGGCCCAGTGGTCGGAAAGGAGGCGGGGTTGGTCTACTTCTGTCACCACTAAGCACCTTTCAAGTCCTCCCTAACCCTCCCTCTCTATCCTTCTCTTCTTTCGAGACCCACTGCATCCGGCTATTCTCTCCAATCTCCCTGAGGATTGCAGTGATCTACCGTGACCCTGTGTCCCGCTTTCTCAACAACTTCGCCGCCTGGCTACCCTACTTTCTCTCCTCTGAGCTACCCACTATCATCCTCGGAGACTTCAACATCCCTATTAATGTCAATAACCCAGCTATATCCCAACTCCTCCACTTAACCTCTTCTTTTGAGCTAGCGCAGTGTATTCAGTCCTCCACTCATTCCGACGGGAATACCCTATACCTTGTCTTCTCCCACCACTGTACTCCCTATAACCTCTCAAACACCCCATTTCCCCTCTCTGATCACAATTCCATCACCTTCACAGTCTCCTCGTCCTCTAACACCTACCCCACTAAACTGTAGACAATTTCCAGCAGAAATCTCTGAAACTTAAACCCGGTTCCCTTCCACTCCGCAACTGACCAGCTCTTTGACAGCATCAACCCCCCGTCCTGCCCCGACCTGGCCACAGCTGTCTACAACAACTTTCTCTCACCCGCTCTACACTCGCTTGCTCCCTTAACAACATGAAGCATCAGGCCCCGACCACTACAACCTTGGCAGACTGACCACACCCGAAATCTCAAACAACACAGTCGCGCGCTGGAGCGATTATGGCACAAAACTAAATCCCACCAAGCGTTCACCCGTTATAAATATGCCTTCCTAACATACAGTTCCTCCCTTCACACTGCCAAACAAGCTTACTTTGTCACCCTCATTGATACCTTCTCTTCGAGTCCTCGTTGGCTCTTCTCTACCTTCAACTCTCTACTTTCTCTACCCGCACCGCCACCCAGTGCCTCAAACACTGCCCACGAGATTGCACACCACTTCCAAAACAAGATAGACTCAATTCATAGGGACATCGCCACTACACAGACACCCATCCCACTTATCATCCCTCACACCATACCTCACTCAACACTGTCCTCCTTTGACCCCGCTACCACCGAAGAGGTCCTAAAGGTCTTCTCAGAAGCCCGCCTCACCACCTGCCCCATGGTCCCTGTCCCCTCACAACTTCTTTGGTCACCCTCCTCTTCCATCCTATGCTCACTCACTCACATCTTCAATTTTTCCCTCTCTACAGGTACATTCCCCTCCTAAAGCACGCGTACACCACTCCCATATACTTAAGAAACCCTCCCTAGACCCCACCAACCTGAACAACCTTGGACCTATCTCCCTGCTCCAATTTACCTCTAAACTCCTATAACGCTTAGTCTACAATCGTCTGAGCTCCCACCTCACTGACAACAACCTTCTCGACCCCCTACAGTCTGGCTTTCGCCCCCTACACTCCACCGAAACTGCCCTACTAAAGCGCTCTAATGACCTACTAACTGCAAAAACCAATGGCCACTATTCAATACTCCTACTACTCGACCTCTCCGCGGCTTTTGACATGGTTGACCATCCCCTCCTCCTCAAAAAACTACACTCTTTTGGCCTCAGCGACTCCACTCTCTCCTGGTTCTCCTCCTATCTATCACAGCGCTCCTTCAGTGTTACGTATAACGCTGCCACCTCCTCCTCACTCCCTCTCTCTGTAGGGGTCCCCCAAGGTTCTGTCCTTGGACCCTTTCTCTTCTCCATCTACACCTCCTCCCTTGGTCACTTGATAAACTCCCACGGCTTCAACTACCATCTCTATGCTGATGACACGCCAATCTGTCTACCTCTCACCCCTTCAGTTTCCATCCGTATCGCTACCCTACTAAGCGACATATCGGCCTGGATGGCACTCCACTTCCTCAAACTCTACAAAACTGAGCTCCTAGTATTCCCCCCTGCCGCACTACCCCCACTGACTTCACTATAAAATATCACTAACACCATCCTCAGTCCATCCCCTCACGCCAGGGTACTAGGGGTAATCCTAGACTCCCATCTGTCCTTCCAGCCCCAGATCCAATTGCTGACAAAATCATGTAGACTTCACCTCCGCAACATCTCCAAGATACCACCGTTAATAACCCCGGAAACCACTAAGCAACTCATTCACTCCCTTGTCATATCACGTCTAGACTACTGTAACTCCCTCCTCACTGGCTTACCTCATCGTAGACTATCCCCCCTCCAGTCTATCATGAATGCTGCTGCCAGACTCATCCACCTCACTAACCGTACTGTATCTGCCACCCCTCTCTGCCAATCCCTCCACTGGCTCCCAGTTGCCCAACGGATAAAATTCAAAACTCTAACAATGACATATAAAGCCATCCACAACACTGCCCCAATTTACATATCCAATCTTATCTCTAAATATCACCCAAACCGTACACTCCGCTCCTTGCAAGACCTCTTACTCTCTAGCTCCCTTGTCTCCTCCCATGATCATCTCCAAGACTTGATCCTGAAGAAGCCACGTGACAGTGGTGTAACGCGTGGAGCTCATTGACGTCATTTCCGGGTGGAGCTCGGTGATGCACTTCCGGTGACGTACTTCCGGTTTTCGGCAAACACGATTTCCTATTACACCCATAGGATATGGGGAAACTGCTTGTACACTTCTAAGAGCATGTGAGTTTTCTATCTGCTTTTTTCTTTATAATAAAACTACATATTGCGCTATGGAGATCTCTCTTTGTGCTTAAATCTTCCATGGTCCATGGATATATGGCTGAGGCATCGTATATATTGAGATTTTGAATCGTGGGGCAAGTTATATCCTGATGTCGTTTTTTGGAACATCATTTAAATAAATGATTTGTGACCTCTAGGGGTCGAATGTTGGAGGTGAGGAGGCACTCTGGATATTTAGGATTGATTCACTGGAGTGACACTTTGGTCTGAGCACTATTTGAATGAAAAAGCACTTCTATATATACATTTTCTTCACAGAAGAGTGATAGCATGTTTTTTGCACATGATTATATTATATGTATATTGATTGTTATTTAAACACTTGGCACTTTTTATGAGTATTCACTGTGATTTTAAAAAAAAAAATGTTTTATATTTATTAAGACACTATTTATGTACCCAAGCACCTGGTCACTTTCTATTTTTTTGTGTGTGCACATGTATAACCAGTTTTAGCCATTTGGGGGCAGACTGGTCTTATATGAATTTTTATATAATTTTAGCACATATATTATTTAAGTACTGGTCACTTTTACATTTGTGTATAAAAATTTAAAATTTTGATTTTTTTAGCATTATCATAGCAGAGCGCTTCATCCAATATCTTGACATCTCCAAGACTTCTCCAGGGCGTCACCCATCCTCTGGAACTCCCTACCCCAATCTATCAGATTATCACCTACTCTACTTGCCTTTCGGTGTTCACTGAAAACCTTTCTCTTCAGGGAAGCCTACCCTGCCCTCTGCTAGTTCTGGTATCCTCTACTCTTCCAACCACTCCATCCCCCACAGTGACTACCTACTGTACCACTCACCCCGCAGTCCCAGATTGTAAACTCCAAGGAGCAGGGCCCTCTAATCCTTCTTGTTTTGAACTGTATTGTTAATGTATTGTCTCCCACTATAATGTAAAGCACTGAGCAAACCGTTGGCGCTATATAAATCCTGTATAATAATAATAAAACTTCAAGATTACATTCAGACTGGTTTATTGTAGAATAGGAGGGTTTAGTTGCTTGTTGAGTTAGACACAGTGTAATGTGTAGCTACATGTGTAGCAAAGACAGGACAGTGAAACAGCAGCTACCCAGCAAGCAGGATACACAAAGGCCTGCTATACTGTCAGTGCAGCCACTTGCATATAGCAACACATCAGTTTCTACACAGTTAACCACCTCCACAAGCCACATGTCATAGAGTCAGGCACCTTCACTTAAAACAAGGTCCCAAGTCTCTGGTTCCTCTAGATTCTGATCCGCAAATAATGCTGAAACCAAAAAAGCCAGAGCAGCTTTTGCTGAGCAAGAAATGCAGATAAAAAAAAAGAGAGAGCACAGCAAGAGGCTGAGGGGGCACGATTAGAGGCTGAGAAGGTGAGAAGCAACAAAGAGAACATTGAAAAGACAAACCAAGAATGCTACCTAGTACCACTGCAAGTCAGCAACAAGCCTCAAATCTGCCAACAAGAGAACTCCAAACAAAATGAAACCTCTTCTGCCTGGTCTGGATGATCCTTAATTTAAAATGTTTCTTCAGACTAACCAAATTAGGGCCTGCAATTTTACTCAGGGAACACAATGGAGTTCCATAGAGGACATCAGAAATATGGTGTCACCCCCCCTTAGACCAATGGAGGGCTATGCAGATCTGACATTACTTGTTGTCCTTCTCATGAGGGGGACCCACAAGAGGCCTTACTACTGCCTTTGAGTGCTCCTGCCTGGACCCAACCCCTCTACTCTATGCTCTCTCTAAAATCTATGCTATTTTGTCTACTCTACCTGAAAGTTATGTGCCTCCATATATAAGTAAATGGGAAAGGGACCTTGGCCTGACATTTACGGATAAGCAGTGAGATCTTCAGGAATCCGGGTATAAAGAACTGACGCATTGGTATAAGGTACCTTCCATTTTGCACAGGATCTACCCCGCAATTATACGCTTTGTTGGCGCTGCCAAAAAGAGGAGGGTACCATGCTACATATTGTCCAAGTATTCACCCTTTTTGGGACTCAATTCGAGAAGCGATCTATAAAGTAAGTTTACTGATATATGCTTGGACAACAAGAAACATATCTACTCCATCTAACCCCCTCTCTCTCTACACGTAGATATAAGAAATCACTTTTGATACATTTACTGAATGCAGCAAAAATCTGCATCCCACAAAAATGGAAATGCACAGACCCCCCCAACGGTGGGCCAGTGGATTGCTGTGGTGAACAAGATTGCCGATATGGAAAGTCTAACGGCTGCTATGAAAAGGAAGGAGGAACAAAACCGAAAAACATGGTACTACTGGCACGACTTCCAATAATCCAGCGACTACCACACCTATATGTCCTTTTCTTAGAGAAATCCAATGAAGATGATAAGTAGCGTTAACAGAGGATTTATATTGATACAGTGCTTCCAATCCATCCCGCGGAGTTCCAGCTGCTACTATGTTCGTTAACTCTACCATCACCTACTCCCCCCCCCCCCCAACCTCCTCTCATACACTTGGCAGGGGTACTTCCTGCAACTCCATTCCCACCAACCCCACCCCTTTTTGTTTTTCTTCTTCTTCCCTTTTTTTCTACAGTTTTTTCTTCCCTGACTAAGAGCTCTCCATATTTCATATGATAAAGGTCGACCCATAGCCAGCCGAAGGACTTGTGTCTCATGGTTGGGCTACCGAATGATGTTCTTAGTCGGGTTCCTTCTCTTTCTAAGTCTTATTATAAAAGAAAAACAATTTATGTACGATAGCAAGACTATACTGGAGAAGTTACCAATACTTTCTTACATGCTATAACTGTTATCTTTATTTACTGTTCTATATCTAGTAATATGCCAGAATATTGTTGTGTCTGACTAGTGACACTGGTTGTTCTTCCTTGTTTGGATATATTGCACCTTCATTTTTCCTTTTTTCTTGTTTCTGTAAGATGTCTTGTCTTGCTAAAGTATGCAATAAAAAAAAAAAAAAAAAAAAAAAGAAACCACCTTACATGCAAGGTTCCAAAATCTACAAAATGATCCTTCAGGTCCTGCCTTCACATCAGAATGATACAACAAGGACTGAGATAAACCAGAGACTCCAAAACTCCAGAGGTATTATTACACCTCACGAGGGGTATTATTACACCTCACCTTTTCACTATAGTAACACACAGTCAGCTAATCACGCCAAGGTAGACTTTGCCAAGTTCTTTGCCTGACGCAAGTTGGTCACAAAGGGACTTGAAAGGTTTAATGATGGACCTGAAATCTTCTTTCCATTATCAAAGGCTTAGATCTGTCATATAGTGAGGAGATGGACCTCCTGATCAAATGGCTTGGAAATGGGTCAGGTGGATAGGTTAGACAAATCAGGATATTATATATAAACTACTCAGACACTGGCCTTAAAATGATCTAAGATAGACATGAATGTTATGGCTTACCAGAAGCAATAGAAAATGCACTATTCGAAAGACGTGATAGCTTTCCAAACAAGGCCTATCAGAAACTCAGGAAACTAAGTGACTTACTAATGGAAATTCAGGTAGCCAATGGGACTTATAAGGACTTGCTTTTCTTGACACAGCCAGAGATGTTAACCCCATTGTACAAAAGCTACCCTATACCTTACAAGAGCAGTGGATCACACATGGCTCCAAATATAAGAAACTGTATAATGTTCCATTCCCCCCTTTCTCTGTTTTTGTGGATTTTGTAAGTCAGCAAGCTAGAACAAAAATGATCCTAGTTTTGATTGTACATTGTCATGTGTTGCTCCTACCGGACTGAACCCTCTCAAACCTCCAGTAGCAGTACAAAAAACGAATGTGACTCCTCCCGATTCTTTTCACAGGTCTCTTAGCATCCCTAACTCAGAGACAAAAGGTTAAAGATCCTAGTAAGCAGTGTCCATTTCACCAGAAGACACATCCTTTTCAAAAATGTAGAGCCTTCAGAGAGAAGTCAACTGAGGTACACAAAGGCTTCCTGGAGGAGAACAAAATCTTCTACAAGTGCTGCTCATCAACATCTCACTTTGCCAAGGATTTGAAGGTCAGTGTAAAATGCATATAAAGGTGACAGCTCAGATCACAACACAGCTGTACATCCTGGGCCAGCCTCAAACTTTATAACACACTCATAGCACTAGTGAGCATTATTGGGAGGAGGAAACTGCTACAACTACACCAGAGAGCACTTCACAATGCACAGAGGTTTGGAAAGGTATCATAGCTGGCAGGTCCTGCTCAAAAATCTGTCTAGTTAGAGTTTACCCAGCAGGCCAAAGGAACAAAGCCATTAAGCTTTATGCAATTCTTGATGATCAAAGTAACATGTCTTTAGCCAGCTCAACCTTCTTTGACATATTTGGCATTAAAGTTTTCAGCATTCCATACTCCTCAACTAGAGATGAGCGAAGAAATGAAAAATTCGATTCGGCTGATTCGGCGAATTCCAGTGTGAAATTCGATTCGATGCGAATTTCTCCGCTACGAAGATGACTTATTTAAAGGGTTTCTAGGCTTCAGAGAGCCTTTAAATTAGTGCAGAACACTGTACCTTTAATTTAAATGCCCTTGGAGATGAGGAAGGAGAAGGAGAAGGAGAAGGATGAGAAGAAGGAGAAGGAGAAGGATGAGAAGAAGGAGAAGGAGAAGGATGAGAAGAAGGAGAAGGAGAAGGATGAGAAGAAGGAGAAGGATGAGAAGAAGGAGAAGGATGAGAAGAAGGAGAAGGAGAAGGATGAGAAGAAGGAGAAGGAGAAGGATGAGAAGAAGGAGAAGGAGAAGGATGAGAAGAAGGAGAAGGATGAGAAGAAGGAGAAGGATGAGAAGAAGGAGAAGGATGAGAAGGAGAAGGATGAGAAGAAGAAGGCTGAGAATAAGGAGAAGGATGAGAAGAAGGAGAAGGAGAAGGATGAGAAGAAGGAGAAGGATGAGAAGAAGGAGAAGGAGAAGGATGAGAAGAAAGAGAAGGATGAGAAGAAGAAGGATGAGAAGAAGAAGGATGAGAAGAAGGAAAAGGATGAGAAGAAGAAGGATGAGAAGAAGGAGAAGGATGAGAAGAAGGAGAATGATGAGAAGAAGGAGAAGGATGATAAGAAGGAGAAGGAAGAGAAGAAGGAGAAGGAGAAGGATGAGAAGAAGGAGAAGGATGAGAAGAAGGAGAAGGATGAGAAGAAGGAGAAGGATGAGAAGAAGGAGAAGGATGAGAAGAAGGAGAAGGAGAAGGATGAGAAGAAGGAGAAGGATGAGAAGAAGAAGGATGAGAAGAAGGAGAAGGATGAGAAGAAGAAGGATGAGAAGAAGGATGAGAAGAAGGATGAGAAGAAGGAGGAGAAGGATGAGAAGAAGAAGGATGAGAAGAAGGAGAAGGATGAGAAGAAGGAGAAGGAGAAGGATGAGAAGGAGAAGGATGAGAAGAAGGAGAAGGATGAGAAGAAGGAGAAGGATGAGAAGAAGGAGAAGGAGAAGGATGAGAAGAAGGAGAAGGATGAGAAGAAGAAGGATGAGAAGAAGGATGAGAAGGATGAGAAGAAGGAGAAGGATGAGAAGAAGGAGAATGATGAGAAGAAGGAGAAGAAGGAGAAGAAGGAGAAGAAGGAGAAGGATGAGAAGAAGGAGAAGGATGAGAAGAAGGAGAAGGATGAGAAGAAGGAGAAGGATGAGAAGAAGGAGAAGGAGAAGGATGAGAAGAAAAAGGATGAGGAGAAGGAGAAGGATGAGAAGAAGGAGAAGGAGAAGGATGAGAAGAAGGAGAAGGATGAGAAGAAGGAGAAGGATGAGAAGAAGGAGAAGGAGAAGGATGAGAAGAAGGAGAAGGAGAAGGATGAGAAGAAGGAGAAGGATGAGAAGAAGGAGAAGGATGAGAAGGAGAAGGATGAGAAGGAGAAGGATGAGAAGAAGAAGGCTGAGAATAAGGAGAAGGATGAGAAGAAGGAGAAGGAGAAGGATGAGAAGAAGGAGAAGGATGAGAAGAAGGAGAAGGAGAAGGATGAGAAGAAAGAGAAGGATGAGAAGGAGAAGGATGAGAAGAAGAAGGATGAGAAGAAGAAGGATGAGAAGAAGGAAAAGGATGAGAAGAAGAAGGATGAGAAGAAGGAGAAGGATGAGAAGAAGGAGAATGATGAGAAGAAGGAGAAGGATGATAAGAAGGAGAAGGATGATAAGAAGGAGAAGGAAGAGAAGAAGGAGAAGGAGAAGGATGAGAAGAAGGAGAAGGATGAGAAGAAGGAGAAGGATGAGAAGAAGGAGAAGGATGAGAAGAAGGAGAAGGATGAGAAGAAGGAGAAGGAGAAGGATGAGAAGAAGGAGAAGGATGAGAAGAAGAAGGATGAGAAGAAGGATGAGAAGAAGGAGGAGAAGGATGAGAAGAAGAAGGATGAGAAGAAGGAGAAGGATGAGAAGAAGGAGAAGGAAGAGAAGAAGGAGAAGGAGAAGGATGAGAAGGAGAAGGATGAGAAGAAGGAGAAGGATGAGAAGAAGGAGAAGGATGAGAAGAAGGAGAAGGAGAAGGATGAGAAGAAGGAGAAGGATGAGAAGAAGAAGGATGAGAAGAAGGATGAGAAGGATGAGAAGAAGGAGAAGGATGAGAAGAAGGAGAATGATGAGAAGGATGAGAAGAAGGAGAAGGATGAGAAGAAGGAGAAGGATGAGAAGAAGGAGAAGGATGAGAAGAAGGAGAAGGAGAAGGATGAGAAGAAAAAGGATGAGGAGAAGGAGAAGGATGAGAAGAAGGAGAAGGATGAGAAGGAGAAGGAGAAGGATGAGAAGAAGGAGAAGGAGAAGGATGAGAAGAAGGAGAAGGATGAGAAGAAGGAGAAGGATGAGAAGGAGAAGGAGAAGGATGAGAAGGAGAAGGATGAGAAGAAGGAGAAGGAGAAGGATGAGAAGAAGGAGAAGGAGAAGGATGAGAAGAAGGAGAAGGATGAGAAGAAGGATGAGCAGAAGGAGAAGGATGAGAAGAAGGAGAAGGATGAGAAGAAGGAGAAGGATGAGAAGAAGGATGAGAAGAAGGATGAGAAGAAGGAGAAGGATGAGAAGAAGGACAGTTCTGTGACAGTTTCTGTCTATTTCTGACAGTTCTGGGACATTCACTCCATACAGCGGTTTCAACCGCTGTATGGAGGGAATGTCATAGAACTGTCAGAAATAGACTATTAATGACAGTTCTGGGACTGTCCTTCCATGCAGCGGTTGAAACATTGTATGTATTTGTTTCCATAAATGGATCCATTTATGGAAACAAATACATACAATGTTTCAACCGCTGCATTGAAGGACAGTCCCAGAACTGTCATTAATAGTCTATTTCTGACAGTTCCATGACATTCCCTCCATACAGCGGTTAAAACAGCTGTATGCAGTGAATGTCCCAGAACTGTCATAAATAGTCTATTTCTGATAGATCTGGGACATTCACTCCATACAGCTGTTTTAACCGCTGTATGGAGGGAATGTCATGGAACTGTCAGAAATAGACTATTAATGACAGTTCTGGGACTGTCCTTCCATGCAGCGGTTGAAACATTGTATGTATTTGTTTCCATAAATGGATCCATTTATGGAAACAAATACATACAATGTTTCAACCGCTGCATTGAAGGACAGTCCCAGAACTGTCATTAATAGTCTATTTCTGACAGTTCCATGACATTCCCTCCATACAGCGGTTAAAACAGCTGTATGCAGTGAATGTCCCAGAACTGTCATAAATAGTCTATTTCTGATAGATCTGGGACATTCACTCCATACAGCTGTTTTAACCGCTGTATGGAGGGAATGTCATGGAACTGTCAGAAATAGACTATTAATGACAGTTCTGGGACTGTCCTTCCATGCAGCGGTTGAAACATTGTATGTATTTGTTTCCATAAATGGATCCATTTATGGAAACAAATACATACAATGTTTCAACCGCTGCATTGAAGGACAGTCCCAGAACTGTCATTAATAGTCTATTTCTGACAGTTCCATGACATTCCCTCCATACAGCGGTTAAAACAGCTGTATGCAGTGAATGTCCCAGAACTGTCATAAATAGTCTATTTCTGATAGATCTGGGACATTCACTCCATACAGCTGTTTTAACCGCTGTATGGAGGGAATGTCATGGAACTGTCAGAAATAGACTATTAATGACAGTTGTGGGACTGTCCTTCCATACAGCGGTTGAAACATTGTATGTATTTGTTTCCATAAATGGATCCATTTATGGAAACAAATACATACAATGTTTCAACCGCTGCATGGAAGGACAGTCCCAGAACTGTCATTAATAGTCTATTTCTGACAGTTCCATGACATTCCCTCCATACAGCGGTTAAAACAGCTGTATGCAGTGAATGTCCCAGAACTGTCATAAATAGTCTATTTCTGATAGATCTGGGACATTCACTCCATACAGCTGTTTTAACCGCTGTATGGAGGGAATGTCATGGAACTGTCAGAAATAGACTATTAATGACAGTTCTGGGACTGTCCTTCCATGCAGCGGTTGAAACATTGTATGTATTTGTTTCCATAAATGGATCCATTTATGGAAACAAATACATACAATGTTTCAACCGCTGCATTGAAGGACAGTCCCAGAACTGTCATTAATAGTCTATTTCTGACAGTTCCATGACATTCCCTCCATACAGCGGTTAAAACAGCTGTATGCAGTGAATGTCCCAGAACTGTCATAAATAGTCTATTTCTGATAGATCTGGGACATTCACTCCATACAGCTGTTTTAACCGCTGTATGGAGGGAATGTCATGGAACTGTCAGAAATAGACTATTAATGACAGTTGTGGGACTGTCCTTCCATACAGCGGTTGAAACATTGTATGTATTTGTTTCCATAAATGGATCCATTTATGGAAACAAATACATACAATGTTTCAACCGCTGCATTGAAGGACAGTCCCAGAACTGTCATTAATAGTCTATTTCTGACAGTTCCATGACATTCCCTCCATACAGCGGTTAAAACAGCTGTATGCAGTGAATGTCCCAGAACTGTCATAAATAGTCTATTTCTGACAGTTCTGGGACATTCACTCCATACAGCGGTTTCCGGCAAAAAGTGTATGTGCAGAGTTCCTCTATTCTGCAGATACACTTAGAGGAGCTCTGCAGATACACTTAGAGGAGCTCTGCACATACACTTTTTTCCGGTTTGGAATTATTCTTATTTTCATCCTACTTCTTCTTCTTCTTCATCCTCATCCTCATCCTCTTCTTCTTCTGAGGATGAGGATGAAGAAGAAGAAGAAGAAGTAGGATGAAAATAAGATTAATTCCAAGCCGGCAAAAAGTGTATGTGCAGAGCTCCTCTAAGTGTATCTGCAGAGCTCCTCTAAGTGTATCTGCAGAATAGAGGAACTCTGCACATACACTTTTTGCCGGCTTGGAATTATTCTTCTTTTCATCCTACTTCTTCTTCTTCTTCTTCATCATCCTCATCCTCAGAAGAAGAGGATGAGGATGAGGATGAGGATGAGGAAGAAGAAGAAGAATGAAAAGAAGAATAATTCCAAGCCGGCAAAAAGTGTATGTGCAGAGTTCCTCTATTTCTGACAGTTCTCTCACAGCTTCTTCACATGTACAGCGGTTGAAATATCTGTATCCTAAATGGAAACTAATAGATACAAATTGTATCTATTAGTTTCCATTTAGGATACAGATGTTTCAACCGCTGTACATGTGAAGAAGCTGTGAGAGAACTGTCAGAAATAGAGGAACTCTGCACATACACTTTTTGCCGGCTTGGAATTATTCTTCTTTTCATCCTACTTCTTCTTCTTCTTCTTCTTCTTCTTCTTCATCCTCATCCTCATCCTCTTCTTCTGAGGATGAAGAAGAAGAAGAAGTAGGATGAAAAGAAGAATAATTCCAAGCCGGCAAAAAGTGTATGTGCAGAGTTCCTCTATTTCTGACAGTTCTCTCACAACTTCTTCACATGTACAGTGGTTGAAACATCTGTATCCTAAATGTAAACTAATAGATACAATGTTTCAACCGCTAAACATGTGTTCCTTCTGTCAGAGAACTGTCAGAAATAGCGGAGCTCACTGCAGGGACACTTTTGCCGGCTGATCGGGAAATGTTCGATTCGCGCACCCGAAGTAGGCAAAATTTCGGTTTCGACACGAATCGAATATTTCCTGAAATTCGACTCGAATTCCGGTTCGCCTAGTTCGATTCGCTCATCTCTATCCTCAACAACTTGTGCAGGAATAGTGGAGATGGCGGTGAGGAGAGCATCTGGCTACCTAGTTGAGTCTATTGATGGACAAACATGCCTGTCCTTACCAACTCTTACTAAATGCAATAGGATCCCTGATCACAAATCTGAAATTCCTACACCAAATGCATTGGTTCATCACCCACATTTGAAATGCATAGTATACTTGGTACCAGGACTTGATCCTCAGGCTCAGATACTCCTACTGCTTTGGAGAGATATCTTACGAGTCCACAAAGCAAGAGCTCAAATTAATGGACCCCACAATGCTCTCTATGCCCAGGAGTTAGACCTAGGCTGAGTCATTATAGGAGATGTCTGTCTAAGATACATTAGACATGTGCAGATCGGAAAAATTTGTTTTGCATCAGATCTTTTCATTAAGTTACTAATTTAGTTTTGTTGCATTCATAGCAACATTTGTTTCTTTTAGTTTTGTTTTGCTTATTCCTTTTCAACCAGATTTGAAATTTTTCCAATGGATTCACAATATTCAAATTGAAAATATTGAATCCATTCAAATTCATTGTGAAGATTAGCTGGTTATTTTTTTAGGTTGCGGCAGCTGCATCCACCGTAATTGATGCTGAATTTGCTTGGGGCACATTGTTTGTTTGTTTTTTTAAATAAAGGACTTGTCAAAAAAACTGTCTCTGTGTTTTCATATATTTTTGACACCTTTTTTGGTGAATGAGTAGGGGGTACCATCTTCCCCTTCTCATTCACATGGGGAGGCTGGGATCTGGGGGTCCCCCTGTTAAAGGGGGCTTCCGAAGTCCAATAAGCCCCCCCACCCACAGACCCCACAGCCATCACCCAGGGTTGTGGGGAAGAGGCCTTTGTCCCCATCAACCTGGGACAAGTGCTTGGGGGGGGATGCTGGTGCGGCTCAGGATAGGGAATGCTCGCTCGTTCACCCCCTTTCCTGGCCTGCCGGGCTGCATGCATAGATAATGGTCTGGTGTAGATTTTTTGGGGGGACCCCATGCCATTTTTAAAATTCTGGCATGGGGTTCTCCTTTAAATCCATACCAGACCTAAGGGCCTGGTATGGATTTGGGGGGACCCCAAGCCAAAATGTAACAAAAAAGGTTGTGGGAGTCCCCCCAAAATGCATACTAGACCAGAAGGGCCTGGTATGGATTGAGGGCCCCCCCCCCCACACTGTTTTTTAAAAAGAGATTTTAATGCCATTCTAAACATACAAAATTAATGCTGAAGATACGAAACAAACTTTTGGATTGGATTTGAAATAGCATTAACGAGTACATAAAAATGAATGGCAAACATACAGAACACATTTTTGGATTGGATTTGGAATAGCATTAAAGATTAATCCTGGTATGTATTGAAGGGGGGAAATCCTGCTGACAGAAGAGGAGTCATGGTTGTTAAGAATCCTGTGGTGCGCCTTAACAACCAGTTATTATCAAATTAATTCAAATTATTTGTTTCATTGGGATGCTTTTAACATCCGAATGAAACAAATGAATTTTGTTATTTTGTTAATTGTGAAGGATTAGCCCAGTAGCAGGTTGTGCTTGACCCCCTGGATGAGTCAGAGCATGGCGAAAGAGGCTCAGCACGACAGCAGGATCTTGGTGAAGAAAGTTGTGCTTTATTTACAAGGCTGGTGAACACAAGGTGCATATATTCAAAACAGCAAAAAAATACAAACAGAAAATAAAGCCTTGCCACACTGGGAATCTAACTGCAAACACAGGTTCCTATCTACCTATCTGGATACAGCCTATCGCTGCGCAGACACAGGGTGTTCACACAGAGTGTTTCCCAGTCCAAAATCATACAGATTTACTCTCACCACAGTATTGTTTGGTTGCTCCCCAGTCTGTCCTGCACAGCAAACTGGTTCCAGGTTGGAACATTCTCCCTAAGCATCCTGGAAGTCGTATAGAGCCCAGAGCCCTTAACCTACTACAGCTGAGCTAATTACATCATCAGTGAGCCAAACAGGCTCACTACACAGCACAAAAGAAGAAACAGTCAGTGTAAAGCATGACCCTGGGACAAATATACCTCCCATCCTGGACACAGCCCTTAATTCTTCCTGGCTTCCTGTCACATAATGCTTAATTCAGGTACGTTGAAATTCATTACTGTTGTATTCCAGAATTTGGATACATCCAAACTTCCAAATACAAAAATTTTGTCCGAATTCTAATTTGTAACGAAATGAAGCGCACGTGTCTAAGAAAAATGCACAAACCTACCCTAACAGCATGCTTGCAAGTACATTAGAGAACAGACATCCCTTCCTTTTCAAGCCATGCCACAACCATTTCCTAATAAAGGAATTGATATACACTACCCGCTTGCCTTGCTCCATCATAGGCCACTCTAGTGACAACCTTGTGTGTGACAGTAACCAAGACCATTTAGGGTGCAGGTCTTTCAAAGAACAAAAGAGCATAATCAGGTGGCAATGTCTATTGAGCACAAACTCTTCATGGAAATAACGGAGCAGGGACTAGTCAAAGATGACAAAAACAGCTGGGTTGCATTGCTTCCCTTTAGACCACAGAGGCAATAGCTACCTAATAACAGAGAATTTGCAAAGAAAACCAGAGATGAGAGACTGCTTCATTTCTTTCAAGGAGAAAATCTTTGAGAACTATCATGCATTAATAGCCCCCATTCTTAAAGACTCTGAGGAGTGCTGGTACCTACCGATATTCAGTGTATAGCACCCAAGGAAGCCAGATCAGATCAGAGTAGTATTTAACTCTAGCACTAAATTTGAGAGTGTCTCCCTAAACAATGTCTTCTTGACAGGTCCAGACCTCAATAACAAACATCTGGGGGTGCTCTCACACTTAGAGACTGTTGCTTTCATAGCTGACATCCAACAGATGTTCCATTGCTTCCTTCTCAGAGAGAAAAACAGAAACTTCTTGAGATTTCTTTGGTTTATAGATAATGACCTCTCCCAAGACATCACTGAGTACCACATGACAGTACACATCTTTGGCAAGAGCCTTTCTCCTGCAGTTTCTATCTAGCCAAATGTCTTCGGATATAACCTAGGGTGTGGTTGCCATCATCCCTATTTTTCTAATAAAACAGTTTCTACTTTACATTTGGTGGGATTTTTAAGGTAACCTTGGAATACAAGTAAACCAAATTTTTATAAAAAAAGTTTTGACATTTTATTACATCAAATACATATTTCACCAATAAAACATGACAATTCTTGACAGCATGTTAATTTAACAATACTCATATTATTGTTTGAAAAGTAAATGGTATCTCTTGAAGCTGAATTCCATCCTGCAACCTCAGTTGAGGAGACTACGAGTGCATTCAGCCTATATCCAAGGCGTTTGGAATACTTTAGTATAGACACTTCCTCAGGGAAGGGATACTGCTTTAAAACATTAATTTGCAATAATTAAACCTCATGTATATTTTATGGTCCAAGAATTGACAAAAACAACTTTACAGATTTTACATACCACCAAAATTGGTCAAAGTGAAAATGCTCTGCTGTGTTTTGGAGAATGAGTCCCCCCAAAAAGAAAATAGGATGAGGTAATCGCTCGACATGCAGGAAGCACAGGTGCCACGTTGAAGGGAACTGTAGTAATGGAGTGTATCAGTTAGTATAATGTCCTATACATTGATGTCCCAGAGATCTAACACTAGACAAAAATATATCAAAGAGATACTGTGTCATTTGATAGTATAGTGGGGACAAAGAGTAAACTAAACGTTCAATATGTATGACATATGATGTTTTTTTAGACAGAGCAAATTTGAACACCTCACCAAAGATAGGCAGAGGGATAGAACCATACACTGCAAAGAGGACACTGAAGGGAGGTTAAACATACAATACAATTTGGTACAAGAGGAAACAGAGGGCTCTGCTTGTTAGAGCTTACAATCTATTATTGTCAAAGGTACCTGCAAACACCTTACAATGTCAGGATTCTGATTTTAGGAGTTTGACTGATTTGCTTTAAAATGTATTTTTCATAGACCTATATTTTTAAATTATGTAACATGTTTAAAGCAGATTTTATCACTCCATATATCACAAGCCATTTTTCACTCAAAATAAACTTTAAAGCAGGCCTTCACCCCAAAATGAAGGTTGCTCTCATCCTTCCAGCCTGTATTTTAGTACTTTAGTTGCAGCATTTTCTTTTTTTTTGGTGGGGGGCAGGGAGTACCTTTTTTTGTCAATACTCTCTGCCACTTCTTTGTTCCTTTCCTGATGTCACCTCAGCTGCCCTTCTCCTCCTCCACCCACTGCCTCCTGGGATAATGTCATACATCCTAGTAGGCTGCAGGACCAGTCTAACTGCACCACTCAATTGTGCCATGTGCAGTGGTGTGCCGACTATGACATCCTGATGAATCACAGCCGGCTTCCCATTGCACATGTGTGAGATGTAGTTAGACTGGCTCCAAAATCCAAAATGGTGGTGCTAGGGATACCCCATGCTGGGAAAAATTAGCAGTGAGGGAGACAGAGGTGGACTCCATCGGCTAGTAAGTATCTGTTTATTAGAATTCAGCAGCAACAGTATTTGAATCTGATTACTTAATTTTGCCATGGCCAAGTTTAGTTTCTCTTTAACATTATTGCCAGAGATGCAGGCAAGTATGGGTGATACAGATACACTATTGATACAGCTGCTCACTCATCACTGTTAGGGAGATGAAGCAGGGGGCCATCATGTGGGATTAGGCTCCAATAACATAAATGTGAAAAGGAAAAAAATTTGTATAACAATGGTCCCCAGAGCAATAGAGCAAGACAAGAGGCAGAACCTGCAAAGAAAGCAATAAAACAGCGGTTCCCTTAGGTCTCGGGAGCTAAGTGTTTGAATGAGGCTATGATAGTAAAGTATTCCAAAGGCAGCATTTATTATCAGAATAATGAGCAGCGAGAAATGACCCTTACATTCAGTGGCAGCAATGGGATCACTAAGCAATTTATTAAAAATTAAAAGGTGATATAGGAAACCACATCCGGGACTGAAGGGTTTTCAACATAGCGCTACTAGTGAGAAATTAGATGGTTGTAAAGTTGTTTTTCAAAGTATTTGCAAAATACAATTCTGTTCATATAGAATATTGATGCAGAAAAATTGTTAATTTGTCTGTAACTACTTGAGATTCTTTCATATTGAACTAATATCCTGGATAAAAAAAAAATCATATAGGACCAGCAATGGGATTCTCCTAAGTGGACCTATGTTCAAATATTAATATAAAGCTTTGTTAAAGTGATTGTAAATCTTCTTTAAAAAAAAAAATTAAAATGATATCACGTACCTGTTGATGGAGGCCAGTGGAGAGAGGGCTTCCCTTGCAGCTAAGTTCCAGACTCCCCTGAGAGTGGGACAGCGGAAGTCAGGCCCAAAGTGGCACAGGTCGCCTGTAGGAGTGCTTGTTGGTGGTCCACCCAGGAGCACAGCTGATGCACAGAGGTGAGGTCTGCAGACTGGTGGTGCCTGTGCGAGGTATGCAAGCCCTTCCGGGAATAGAGGAATACTGAATAGCCGGTTCAAGCCAAGGTCAGGTACCAGGTGGGAATCAGAGCAGACGTAGTCAGATGGGATAGCTGAGGTCATACACAGAGGAGCGAGAGAGAGTATCCGTTAGCCAAGCCGAGGTCAGATCAGGGGTTAAGCAGAATAGACAGCTCCAAGAGCAAGCAGAGTCGGTATCAGGAAATCACAGGTCACAATAACACAGGAAACAGGAACAAGGAATGGGGAGCTAGAGATCATCCAGCAACTTGAGGAAGTGATGAACCTCCTTATAAAGGCCGTCTGGCACCAAACTGAGGCTGATGCGTGCTTCTGCGGCAATGCAGGCACTGGCAGAAATGCCAGATCTTCCAGAACTTCTGCCGTGGACAGGACCCTGACAAACAAACATGTTATACTTACCTGCTCTGTGCAATGGTTTTGCACAGAGCAGCCTTGATCCTTCTCTTCTGGGGTCTCCGGCTCAGTGCTCCTGGCTCCACCTCTTTGGCAAATGCCCCCATAGGAAACCACTTCCTATGGGGGGTGCTCATGCAGGATCAATCCTGAGCTTCACCGCCTGCATCTACAGACATGGAGAGTGCAGCTCGGCCCTGCCCCCTGAAGGGGATCCTGTGCTCAGAAGGTTTTTAATACCTTAATGCAGAAAATGCATTAAGGTAAGAAAAAAACCTTAAGCCTTTAGAACCACTTTAAATACTTTTAAATAGAAACTGAAATGGTCTTGGTAAATTTTTGTTTACATTCATACTTAAAACTCTGTTTTATATTTATTTTTCTCTATATACTCTTTATCAATCTTGTTTTAGAAATAAACATTTAGTACAGGACCTAGGACTCAATCATCTGATAAACGACATATCAGGGAAGATGACTGAGTTCTAGGTTTTCATCAGACAAAAGGATCTGTAAAGTAAACTGCTTTGTTTGCTGTTTATTTATATGAGCCAATAACAATCCACATTCGGCGCATGTGTTCCATGCCGACCATGGAAGTGCGGCAGACATCTTGGTTCCTGCGTTCCACCTTCCCCGCAGCTGTTGCTCGGCCAAGCGGGTCCCCACTGCCACTGATAGAAGCTTGACTGATTTTGATGAGCCTGTATTCCATGATATCTTGAAGTGTTTTTAATCTTGTGTCCTAATAAACTGCCTATATTACTGCACTGTGAATCGCCTTTCTTCTTTGCCTATCTTCTATGTGAGAGCTTGCTTCCACTCACTTAAGAGCTGCTCTAGTGCCCTTTTCATTCCTGCATATCTTCCCGTTCTTATATGGTGACCAAGCATATCAGCATCCCAGAGGTCCTGTTAATGCAGAAGCGCCCTATGAACTTTTCATCATCCTCTGGCACAGCAAGCTTGGTCTTTGTTGCCAAGAATTCTGATGCAGAGAGAAATGAGTATGAAGACAATTGGTTACATTTGCATTACAAAAGTATGTGTTCAAACCCAACTTCAGGACTTTGCAACCTTCTTAAAACCTTTTCCTCCTACCCTGCATCCCACTATAAATAAAAGCATTTCCAGTATGCTTACCTTAAATTCAGGTGTTTTATGGCTGGTCACAATGTTTTGGGTCCTTATCCAGTGTCAGCAATGGGCTGACCTTAGTGCTGCAGTGAACAGCAGTGGCACTGCCTGCAGTGGTGTACTATAAAGCCCAGGCCATTATGATGTGTGCCAAAGGGTGTGTTCATGATGGTGAGGACATGGAGTAAATGGCCCTTGGCTTATTGCAATCTGGATGGTAGAGTAAGCGGAGGGCAGTGCTGGAGCATAGAGAGGTTTAGTAGGGCTTTACATTTTTTTTTTTACTGAGGGAAGTAAAAAAATATTTTGAAATTGAAATTTGGTGGACATGGGCTTTAAAAATTACAAGGGGTGTTCATACCAGGGGGGTCATAGCGACTAATTTCTCTCTGTGCTAAAAACTAAAAGCTGATCTCCTGGCACTAAAAACCAATAAACTACAAAAAAAGTATTAGATGTTAAAAAACTTCATGCCAGTACTAAAGGCAATTAAAAGAAGCTTTGTTGTTTCTAATTTCTCTGGGATTATTGAATACTTCAAGCTTTTAAAAGGGATAGATTCATCCTCAGACTCACTGTGATTTAATGTAGCTTATGACTATATTTCTAAGGTGACATGGTATATCAGAATCAGCTTTCTGCTTGACAGTTACGTTATTTGACAAAATGACTCACACTAATCAATACTTTTCTAAAAATAGCACTATATCTATAAAAAGCTCTTTGTTTCTATATCCTGGGGGATAACAAAAGGATTCACTATTACAGAATGATGACATCAGTACCATGGGCCTCTGGTGAATCATTCCGACTGAACTGGAATGACCACATAAACCATTATTAGTCTTGAAACCAAGGAGGAATGTTAACAGTGTGCAAGTGGTCATCACTTTCTCATAGGACAACATGTAACAACATTAGATTTATTTGTAAAAAGTCCAGCTTTCTCAGCACAGAGATAACATTTCCCAGATTTGTGTGCAGTTGAGTTTGAATACTAGGAGCTACAATTAAGAATATTAGGAATTGCATCAAATGAAAAGTAAATATGAACTTGGGCAAAAGAGCAAGATATAGCACAGTGGGCATCCACAGGAATTGATGGTAAAATCAGTTCAGTAATTTTCCTTTGGAAAACATGTTTGTAATGGTCGTACATAGCTGACACCCGAATAGCTGTGTGTGGAGCAGCCATTTTTTTCAGGTCACAAGTCTTCCATGACATTTTGTCAGAAGAGAGAAATGGCCACAGTGACCTTCTCCTCTCTTCCTGTCCCTCCTCCTTTCAGCTCATACAATCCACAACATCTTAGCTGCTGTCAAACACCCCTTATCAGACTGGTAATAGGACTAACAGGATCTAACTCCCAATACACATCACAGAGCCCATAAAAGTATCTGAACTAGCCACTTAATTGACTAGAAAGTTAACAGACATTGGGTCATAAATACCTTAGTTGGAATCCGTAGTATACACATATCTGTCTTTCGGTAGAACCCATCATTGCAGTATGTTCCATAATTTCTGAAATCATGACAGTATAGCCATGATAGAGTCATATTCACCTTCATCAGTTATTGGGTAGCATTTTGAACCCAAACACCCCTAAGCTAGGAGGTACCAGAGTGGATTAGGCCTCCACATCCCTCCGAGAAGTAATTATCTGAGACTTGTCATAGCTACAGTGGGGCAAAAAAGTATTTAGTCAGCCACCAATTGTGAAAGTTCTCCCACTTGAAAAGATGAGAGAGGCCTGTAATTGGCATCATAGGTAGACCTCAACTATGAGAGACAAAAGGAGAAAAAAAATCCAGACAATCACATTGGCTGATTTGGAAAGAATTTATTTGCAAATTATGGTGGAAAATAAGTATTTGGTCAATATCAAAAGTTCATCTCAATACTTTGTTATATATCCTTTGTTGGCAATGACAGAGGTCAAACATTTCCTGTAAGTCTTCACAAGGTTGGCACACACTGTTGCTGGTATGTTGGCCCATTCCTCCATGCAGATCTCCTCTAGAGCAGTGATGTTTTGGGGCTGTCGCTGGGCAACACGGACTTTCAACTCCCTCCAAAGGTTTTCTATGGGATTGAGATCTGGAGACTGGCTAGGCCACTCCAGGACCTTGAAATGCTTCTTATGAAGCCACTCCTTCATTGCCCGGGCGGTATGTTTGGGATCATTGTCATGTTGGAAGACCCAGCCACGTTTCATCTTCAATGCCCTTGCTGATGGAAGGAGGTTTGCACTCAAAATCTCGCGATACATGGCCCCATTCATTCTGTCCTGTACATGGATTAGTCGTCCTGGTCCCTTTGCGGAGAAACAGCCCCAAAGCATGATGTTGCCACTCCCATGCTTTACAGTAGGTATGGTGTTTTTTGGATGCAACTCAGCATTCTCTCTCCTCCAAACACGACGAGTTGTGTTTCTACCAAACAGTTCTATTTTGGTTTCATCTGACCATATGACATTCTCCCAATCCTTTTCTGGATCAACCAAATGCTCTCTAGCAAACTTCAGACTTCCCGGACATGTACTGGCTTAAGCAGGGGGACACGTCTGGCACTGCAGGATCTGAGTCCCTGGCGGCGTAGTGTGTTACTGATGGTAGCCTTTGCTACGTTGGTCCCAGCTCTCTGTAGGTCATTCACTAGGTCCCCCCGGGATTTTTGCTCACCGTTCTTGTGATCATTTTGACCCCACGGGGTGAGATCTTGCGTGGAGCCCCAGATCGAGGGAGATTATCAGTGGTCTTGTATGTCTTCCATTTTCTAATTATTGCTCCCACAGTTGATTTGTTCACACCAAGCTGCTTGCCTATTGCAGATTCAGTCTTCCCAGCCTGGTGCAGGTCTACAATTTTGTTTCTGGTGTCCTTCGACAGCTCTTTGGTCTTCACCATAGTGGAGTTTGGAGTGTGACTGTTTGAGGTTGTGGACAGGTGTCTTTTATACTGATAACAAGTTCAAACAAGTGCCATTGATACAGGTAATGAGTGCAGGACAGAGGAGCCTCCTAAAGAAGAAGGTACAGGACTGTGAGAGCCAGAAATCTTGCTTGTTTGTAGGTGACCAAATACTTATTTTCCACCATAATTTGCAAATAAATTCTTTCCAAATCAGCCAATGTGATTGTCTGGATTTTTTTTCTCATTTTGTCTCTCATACAGTTGCAAGAAAAAGTATGTGAACCCCTTGGGATTACGTGGAGTTTTGCATGAATTGGGCATAAAGTGTGCTCTGAACGTCATCTAAGTCACAACAATAGAAGAACACAGTCTGCTGAACATAATACTACACAAACATTAGATGTTGCCATGGTTTAATTGCACATAACATGTAAACATTCACAGTGCAGGGAGGAAAAAGTATGTGAACCTTTGGACTTAATAACTGGTTGACCCTCCTTTGGCAGCAATAACCTCAACCAAACGTTTCCTGTAGTTGCAGATCAGACCTGCACAACGATCTGGAGTCATTTTGGACCACTCCTCTTCACAAAACTGTTTCAGTGTAGCAATATTCTTGGGATGTCTGGTGTGAATCGCTCTCTTAAAGTCATGCCACAGCATTTCAATCGGGTTGAGGTCAGGACTCTGACTGGGCCACTCCAGAAGACGTATTCTGTGCTGTTGCAGCCATTGTTTTGTTGAATTACTGTTATGATTTGGGTCATTGTCCTGTTGCATCACCCATCCTCTGCGGAGCTTCAGTTGGCGGACAGATGGTCGTACATTTTCCTGCAAAATGTCTTGATAAACTCTGGAATTCATTTTCCCATCAATGACAACAATCCGTCCAGGCCCTGAGGCAGCAAAGCAGCCCCAAACCATGATGCTCCCTCCGCCATGTTTCACAGTGGGGATGAGGTTTTGATGTTGGTGTGCTGTGCCTTTTTTTCTCCACACATAGTGTTGTGTGTTCTTCCCAAACAACTCAATCTTGGTTTTATCTGTCCACAGTATATTTTGCAGTAGTGCTGTGGAACATCCAGGTGCTCTTTTGCAAACTTCAAATATTCTTTTTGGACAGCAATGGCTTCCTCCGTGGTGTCTTCCCATGTACTCCATTCTTGTTTAATGTTTTCCTTATTGTAGATGTGTCAACAAAAATGTTAGCATGTGCCAGAGATTTCTGTAGGTCTTTAGCTCACACTCTGGGATTCTTCTTTACCTTTACAAGCATTTTGCACTGTGCTCTTGCAGTCATTTTTACAGGACGACCACGCCTAGGGAGAGTAGCAACAGTGCTAAACTTTCTCCATTTGTAGACAGTCTGTCTTACCGTGGACACATGAACATCAAGGCTTTTGGAGATACTTTTGTAACCCTTTCCAGCTTCATGCAAGTCAACAATTCTTGATCGTAGGTCTTCTGAGAGCTCTTTTCTGCGAGGCATGGTTCACATCAGACAGTGCTTCTTGAAACCAGTAAACCCAAAACAGGTGTATGTTTTTTAAGGGCAGGACAGCTGTCAGCAACACATCCAATATCATCACACTGATTGGAGTCAAGGTTGGCTCACTCCTGGCTCCAATTAGCTCTGGGAGAAGTCATTAAGCTAGGGCCTCACATACTTTTTCCTCCCTGCACTGTGAATGTTTACATGTTATGTGCAATTAAACCATGGCAACATCTAATGTTTGTGTAGTATTATGTTCAGCAGACTGTGTTCTTCTATTGTTGTGACTTAGATGACTTTCAGAGCACATTTTATGCCCAATTCATGCAAAACTCCACGTAATCCCAAGGGGTTCACATACTTTTTCTTGCAACTGTAGTTGAGGTCTACCTATGATGCCAATTGGTGGCTAAATACTTTTTTGCCCCACTGTATATCCATTGTGAAGCTAATTTTATGCTGGACAATAATATGCAGGGTAGTCAGCTGTACCCTGCAGATAATCAGAGTTATTAAAACTTTTAGAAAACTGTATCTGGGACTGGGTCATAAACAGTTGACCTCCCAGCAATCACCCCTAAACTGGGTGACTGGTCAGATGGCCTTTGTCAACACTTCTTTGATACCACAGAAAGGGGGAATGCCAGGACACTTTGACAGCTCTCGTTTAACATCAAACCAAGGAACACCTAAATGGACTTGATAGAGCCACTGTACCATATTTGCTTATCCACTGGACTCTGCAAACCAGGACATTGTTAAGTATTCTTCATTTTCAATGCCTTGTTTTTTTTTCTGTTGCCTTGTTGTCCCTTTATTTCCTTTTAACATCCTTTTTCTGTAAATATTTTATTTGCACCATTTTGACTTTTTTATTATTAAACCCTATTTTGAAAAGTGTTGAAATTGTCTCTAAGGCTTTTAATGCAAACAAAAGAACCCCTGTCTCTTGTATATGATACATCTCTGACTATACCTGTCTGTGGTGACAGTATGTGTACAGATGTTTCTTTTTCATATTTCTTCTTGCTAATATTGTGAAGGGTTGATAGGCCCAAAGCTATCTGGTGGCAGTTTGGAGTTTAAAGGGTTAATTGCTTAGGTATGTTAACCCAGTGACTATCACTCTCAGGCTGCTGGCACCTAGAATGTGGTCCGGGAGCCTGAAAAGCTTTGTGCAGGGTACAGCTGATAGTGGTATTGTTACGCAAGTGAGAGAGTGGTATGAAAATGGCCAGTCCTTTGTCACAAGTTTGTGAGAAGGGCAGGGGTCGGGCACCACGTTTCGTCACAATGCTGAATTATGGATGCTACTGAAATACGAAAGTCCCTTTAAAAATGGGAAAAAAACAGTATTGATTGTTGTCGGTGGTTCTGTAATCTCCTCAAAGGAAACTGTAAAGATACAAAAATGGTAGCTGCATTGCTAACATGTGTGTGAATATTCATAATTCTAGTGCTCTCCATTTACTACTTGGTGAATTGAAAATAATATGTGCATATTCGCTGTCCTTGCACAACACTGGCCAAATGCTTGTTCCAGGTCAGTAAGCAGTAAAGCAAAGATACATATAACAACCCACAAGCCTACAGCTTAAGAAACCATTCAGCAGTGCTGGCTTTCGTGTTTCTAACCTGACAGTTTTAGGTTTTAGTTACAAACTATGGGTTTATTAAAGGCAAATAAGCCATTCACTGCAAGGAAATTTTCCCTTAACTTAGTGATTGTGGTATTTGCTTCATAAAGAATACTGGATCACATTTAAGGGGAAAAAAACTTTTGGCTTGCAAATGATTAGATGATGTAAGTCAGTAGAACTTTATACCATTCACTAAGCTAAGGGAATATTCCCTTGCATAGTGAAAATTTCCTTGCAAAGTGTACAGTAATTTGCTTCCAGTAAATCAACCCCTATCAAGATAAAGTATAAACTTGTGTAGCTTAACTGGCTAGGATTCTAGCAATCAGCACGTTTGCACCTCCAAATGACAGTAGTGATATTTTTGTGGTTGGCCACTAGGCATTACAGTGGGTAGGAGGTTACCTTAATGAGACAATTCACCTTTCCCATGCAGGGTACAGTTAGCCCCCTCCTTCCCAAACCCCTTTTACCACCCTTGCCTGCACTCCCTCACTGATCCATCCTCTATCACAGCCAGCAGCACTACCTGGAGCTTCCAGAAAGCATGTGACCTCCTCCCCTGGCTGTGACAGTACTCAGGCCTAGCAGCTAACCACTTTTACGTGACTGAGGGAGTGACATCATCCCTTCCCCCAGGATAATAATCAGCTGATGGATCCACATAAACGTTATACATACGTTATGCATACTGGATGGTAGTACTCTGTTCTGGAGAATAGAATTGCATGGGAAAACATTGAGGCAACACTTCTGCTATTTTTAACCGCTTCCTGACCACCCTATAGGAGAAATACTGCCACAGGGCGGCACGGGTGTGCAAAATCACGTGATTTTGTATTTCCGGGTAGGGGGCGCGCTCCTTACCTGCGCCGCCATTTGTTGTTGTGGTTGTCAATCATCGGCACCCAGTGATTGCCGAGCATCTCCGACGGGGAGGAGAACTGTTTGTAAACAAAACAGCTGTCCTCCCTGTCAGCTTGTGCACACTGCTTTGGATGGCAGTGCAGAGCAGTGTGCTTACAGTGAAGCACACGGACACAGCACTTAGTGAAACAGCACATAGTTAACCCTTTGATCACTCTTCTTGTTAACCCCTTCCTGCCCAGTGCCATTTGAACAGTGTCAGTGCTTTTTTTTTAGCACTGATCACTGTATTGGTGTCACTGGGGATATCCGTGACACCAAGTAAGTTCCCCCCAGTGTCAGAATGCCTGCCGCAGTCTCATTATAAGTCGCTGATTGCCGCCATTGCTAGTAAAAAGAATTTTTTAAATCCCAGTATATATACCACCATTTGTAAACACTATAACGTTTGCGTAAACCAATTAATTTACAGGTATTGGGATTTTTTTTTAGCAAAGACATGCAGTAGAATACATTTTGGCCTACATTTATGACAAAAATTAATTTTTTTACTGGACATGTTTAATAGCAAAAAGTAAAAAAATATTGTTTATTTTCTCAAAATCTCAATATTATAGCGCAAAAAAAAATACCACCAAAGGAAAGCTCAATTTAAGGGGAAAAAAAGGACGTGAATTTCATTAGGGTGCAGCGTTGCATGACTGCACAATTGTCAGTTAAAATAACGCAGCGACTTAACACAAAAAATGGCCTGGTCAGGAAGGGGGGTAAATTCTCAGGAGGGCAAGTGGTTAAAACACAAAACAAATGCCTCCTTGCAAAGCAAGCAATTATTACTTACCGGCCCTGCTGTCCTCACCACCTAACACAGCATGCAAGCAAGAACTGGAGGCCCATAGTTGTCTTTATAATATTTTCACTACAGATAACACTTTCAACCATGAAGATTGAGTGCCTGTCCTAGTTCCAACTGTAAAAAGTAGGTTTATTGCTAAATTAAGCAGTGTAAAAATAGAGAAGCCCTCTCACGAGCAGTAGACCCATTTCATTAAACAGTAGGTGCAATAAATAAAGTAAAGGTAATAGGGACAATGTCAGTACAGCAACAACAGGTGAAAAAAAAGAGTTTCTACAATAAAACAAAGATCTATTTGCAGATTTGCCAGGGTACACGGACATGATTAAACATTGCATTTTTACGATGTGCGTCTAGTATAAGATCTATGAAACCTATAAAAAAACCAACCCAGAGAAAGTTTTAAAAAATACTATATCTTTGAGTGTAGTGGAAGTCTAAATGTCAGTGATGTGGCACCATAGTATTGACTCCCATGCCTGAGGGTTCCCTTGGATTTCGCAACAACCTCTGGAAATTTAATGACATTTCAAAGTTTGATGCAAAAAAGGGGGAGATTGGGCCTAAGCTAAACTCAGTATTGGATATTGGCAGGATCCTTTTACAGATACAGCAAAAGAAAGCCAGCATTTGTGTTCTTGAGGGACTTTTCAGTATGTTCTAATGCTTTGTGGGAATCAAGAGACTCTAGACATGATTCATAGAATGATAGGTAATATCATTTTACCTCTGCTTATCTAAATAATGTGGAATTTTAGCACGGATTGTAAAGCAATTTTCTTTAAGGTACAAGCTGCATTACATTTCATCCACAAGTAGTGGCGTAACAATAGCCGTAGCAGCCCACTCTGCTGCTATGGGGCCTGGGGTATGAGGGGGGCCCCATTAGGAAAGTTGTTAGAGTAGTTGTAAAGGCATAAGGTTTTTACCTTAATGCATTCTCTGCATTAACAACTTGCCCTCCTGAGGATTTACCCCCCTTCCTGACCAGGCCACTTTTTGCATTACGGCACTGGGTTACTTTAACTGACAATTGTGCGGTCATGTAACGCTCCACCCAAATGAAATTTACGGCCTTTTTTCCACACAAATAGAGCTTTCTTTTGGTGGTATTTCATCACCTGTGTGGTTTTTATTTTTTGTGCTATAAAAAAAAGACAGACAATTTTGAGAAAAAAAACCAATATTTTTGACTTTTTGATATTAACCACTTGCTGAACGCAGATAGCCGAATGACGGCTTCACTGCGGCCGGCCAATTCTGGGAGGGTGTCATATGGGAGGGGCGCGCACCCTGCAATCTCCGTGATTGCTGTGTCCTACGGACACAGCTGATCACGTGTTATGGTAAAAGGCCAATCACAGCGGCCTTTTACTACGTGATCAGCCATGTCCAATAATACACTGATCACCGGGAAATACAATAGCCAGTTATTGGCTGCACTTTCCTCAGGCTGTCACAGCGTGAGGAAACTACTTCCGAGAACCGGCAGTTGTCAGAGGAGTGATCGGCACTGATGATCAGTGCCCTGATGATCGATGCCCAGCAGTGCCACCCACAAGTGCCCAGCAGTGCCACCCACCAGTGCTCAGAGCAGACCATCAGTGCCGCCTATCCATGCCACCTCATCAGTGCTGCCTATCAGTGCAGTCTCATCAGTGAAGGAGAAAAATTACCTGTTTGCAAAATTTCATAATAATAATAACAAAGAAAAACCTGTTTTTTTTTCAAATTTTTAGCTCTTTTTTTGTTTATAGCACAAAAATAAAACGCCCAACAGCAAGTAAATACCACCAAAAGAATGCTCTATTTGTGTGAAAAAAATGATAAAAATTTCATATGGGTATAATGTTGTATGACCATGCAATTGTCATTCAAAGTGCGACAGCACTGAAAGCTGAAAATTGGCTTGGTAAGGAAGAGGGTATAAGTGCCCGGTAGGCAAGTGGTTAAACATGTCCAGTAAACAAATAAAAAAAATTTTGAACTGTGTGTGCTGTGTGCCATTTGTAACTGTGTGGCTGTGTTTGTGCTTCACTGTAAGCACACTGCTGTGCATGGCTGTGCAAAGTACGTATAAGAAGGCTGCTGCAGACACACAAATGTGTTCCCGCATCACCAAAAATACAGTAAAACAGTGTTGTGCTGCTCCAAAAAAAAAAATCTCAAAATAACTGAAAATCCATGTGAAGAACTAAATGAAAAAAAAATCAAACAAAAAAAAAAAAACTCTGTGAGAAATTGTAACCAGCAAGTGAAACTAAATACAAAAGTAAACACCTGGCAGAGCTCCTCTAAAAATGACCTTATATATGTGAATCAAAGTGATCAGGGGCAGACTGACCATTTGGAAACTCGGGCACTGCCCAAGGGCCCGGCGTCAGTAGGGGGCCCCATGAGCTGTCCTACAAGCTAGAACCCCGGTGTTAATCACTCTTCCACTGTCCACACACCCCCACACCAGACACACCACAAATGGTAGCTTGCCACCACCCAACAGTTTATCCGTAGAATGGTCTGCTGGGACACCACACACCCACAGATCTCCTTCTGGCAGACCTGTCATCCTTACAATCTGCATGCAACCTGCCAACACGCAGTGCAATTAACTTGACCGAGCATATAAAGGCACTAAAATACAATACAATCTAATCTCTCCGGAGATATGATCCCGCTTAGGTACCCCAGAAGTCACTTATTAATTTTATGATTTAATATCCCAAAGTGGGCAGTGCATAAAATATGTACAAAGTATAAAGAGGTACAAAAAATACAATAAGACACACAATTGGCTATTCACTATAAAATAAAAGGGAAATAAAACAGAAATAAAACTTTTACCAAGATTTATCCTGCGACTGGAGCAAGTCAGAGAAAGTCCGCGATCCGTCAGTCAATAGGAAGGGCTCCGTACGAATCACAACGTCCATACCCCAGGGTCTTCTATTTTTGGGAATATGGACGTGGGCTGGACATTAATCCTTGGCCAATTGACTCTGGGGAGTGTTCCTGTACCAGCCCACAGGACACTCTGAGTCCTGAAATGCCCAAAGTCGATTGGACCAGGAACGGTTTGAATCACCAAGTCAGGGATTAAATTTCCGACACCAGTGCATCAGTCCAATCGTGACAGTACCAATCACTGTTCAGCTGTTGCCATCAGGCGCAATATAACTATTTTCTGCCTTTCTCTGGGACCCCACATAGGCCACAAATACGGTTTTACATGCAGATGTAGCCTACAGAGTGTCCAATCAGAAGGAAGTATTTTCATCTCTCTGCAACTAATATTTTAGCTTTTATGAGAGATGAAACATATTCCTTTGATCTACTGATATAATTTGTAGAGACAGATCGGAACACCCCTGGTGTCATGAGTTCTTCTTTTAAACTTCAGGAAGGTGGCAAAGTCTGATTATATGTATATAGACAAATCTTATTGGCACTTAGGTGTCAGTTCCAGCCTGGAAGCTGCTCTGTCTTTTCAGATGCTAATGGCTGAGCACATGTTTTTGAATACCTATGACTGAATATTTCTTTAATAACAAGGAATGAAACTAAATTTACAATTACATATTGCTACTGATCACATCTCAGTCCAATCACTTGAATCCCACATCTACGTTACAGCCAGTACTTGCTAAGAGAGGTGGAATGCAGCATGGAGGTCCACCCTAAGAGGGACCTTGAGGGAGTGTAAACATAGGACTGTCCCTGACAGGAGTGTCCCTGACACTAACCACTTCGCACATGCAAGCCAAAACCTGGGGCAAAGACTTAAAAAGGCTCTGCTTAACTTAAGATGGTTGCCAGAGTCAACTGGAAACAGTGTAACCAACCATAATACTGTTCCAGGTGACCAAGAAAACCACAGAGAAACAAGGTGTCTCCTGACTTCCTCTCCAACTGTAGTACCACTCCGGTAGAGCGCCACCTACAGTGGAGAAAACAGAGTGCACCTGCCTACATGGGCATACAGCCATTCACATCTGTATGCTCCACCTGTGACTCCTCAGCAGCAAAAAAATCACAGTATTTTTAATTATGCTAGGCATATTTTATGCTTACATATGGCTGTGAACATGTACCCTAATTTACACATACTTCTGTTACGATCAATGACACATATTGTCACAGCTGAGACTGCTAGCTGCTATAGTGAGAGTTATCAACATCTTGCCATGGAGCCCATGAATCATAAGCTTGGAGAAAGTTTATTATTTTGGGTAAAGCATTGGGCTATAAATAAGGCCCTGAATTTACAAGGCATGGCCAATCCCGAACTGGCTTCAACCAGTCATCAACCAACAGGTCAGAACCTTCCTGGGCATAATGGGATTCTATCAAAGATGTTATTGAATTTTGCTGAGACAGCAGCACCTTCAACTGATTTAAAAAATGGGAGGAACTCCAAAGTAGTCAAGTGGAGCTCTGATGCTAAAGGTTTTAAAAAGATAGCTTTGTCACGATCGCAGCGTCAGACCCCAGACCTTCTCACCAAACTCGTGACCGAAGGACTAGCCGATCTAAAACCGCGATGTCATGTGCATAACAATGCCACAACCAGCTGCACCCTGCACAACGTTTTTCCAGCTAATTGGACCACAATCGATGTACCGGCAGCCTGAGCGATTGTTACTGGGTCAGCTTAATTACGCAATTAACCCTTCACACTGCCACCACCTCCTTTTTGTACAGAGAAAGAGGAAACTCTGCAATATCAGCTAAAACACTATAATGATGTATATAATGAAATAATCGTCTGCATAATACGGTCACCACAGGCCGATATGCAGAGGGTTAAACACACACAGTGGCGTCTCTTTAGAGGCAGGAATTCGTAAATTGCAATACAGAGCTATAGAAACAGTTCAACACTTTCAGAAGGAAAGATTTATTACTAAAAAGGTCAAAGGGGTGCAATAAAAATATTTACAGAAATAGATGTAACTAAGATATATATATAAACATACAGAGACCAACAGCACAGCAAAGAGATATCAGAGAGAGGTGAAAGGGTTTAAGTACTTGCCAAAGTCCTGGGTTAGCAGATCCAAGTTTCAGAGCAAAAGGGCACGGGTCTCCCCAGGTGGTATTGATGTTAAAATGGGAGACGTCTTCAACTCACACTCTTAGGCCTGACAGCTTATTTTGTATCCCCAGCAGGGGGTGTCTCTGAAGTCAAGGACCAATACCCAGTTTAGGGCGTGTAGGTATGGGTGGATACCTCAACTAGAGCCAAAATCTCCCTTAACTCATATTTTGGCTCATAACTTTCCAGCTGCACAAGTGACATTCCACCCGCGGGTAGATTATGATGCAGACACGTCTGAGGATTGATTAGATATGAATTATGAAATTATACACTGTACGGTTCACGAGATCTACTTTTCTGTTTTCCTATGTATCCAAGACAATGCGAGTGACCTATCAAACTGTTCGCCTGCTCATTGCCCATCTGACGATATGCCTGGTTTTTATGTAAGTCTCTCATATTCCACGATATCAGACATAGGGGAAAGATGGATTTTAACAAAGGTTATCTGATTCTGTCACCTACGCTGAGTTAGGTTTATTAGGTTGGAATCTCTTTCAACTCCTGGGAAAGCTTGCATTATCTCTTCCGATGTGTTACAATTTGCAGGTTCTTTGGACAGGGAGGCCCTGGCTCCCTTGGGGGGGCTTTATAGCTCCTATGACCCTCCTGTGACATTCCTAACTCACACACATCTAGCCAAATGTCGCTGGGCCTCTCCGATAGGGAGGGGGGGAAGAATGAGGGAGAAATATGAAGATTCTTAAAATGGAGGCGTCAGTCTCTGGGTATACGCTTGTTACAAGCTTTGACGTGGAACCAGGAGTCATTTTATCAGAAGTGGTCAGCAGAGAACAAGCAGTGGTCTATCAGAGCTGAAAGCTGACACATGCAGAAAAAAATATATTAGTGTAAGAGAGCCTAATATAGAAAAGAAGACTGGAATTTTTATGGAACTCTATTGTAGTTTGGCTCATTGTGGACATCTTCTCTCCATTTGGATTGCACAACCCATGGAAAGAAATGCCAGTAGCCCAGTAGTTCCTTATGCTGCAAAGTTTCAGTTTCATTGTGGAACACTGGGCTTACAGAAAACAAAGGCCAATGCTGAATCTCCTTCTTGAACCCACTACATGGTAGCAGTCTATATCCATACCTGTAGGTATGAACAGGGTGCTGTATTTTAAACTAAATCACAAAACACGCAGTGGTAGTCATGGACAGGGAGTATCTTGCTGTCAAACTGCAGTGTTGATGCAGATAAAATGCTCCACAGGGAAACAGACAGGCAAGAGAGTCGAGCCTTGTGTCAGTAGGGCTCTGCAGTCTAGCCTCCATTGCCACCACTGCTCCACATTTTGCACATACAGTAATTAAAAGTCCAAAGTAATAAATAAATGTGGGGCTCTCAGTATGTTGGGGTGTATTGCTGAGGTTGATAATGGACTGTGTTTTTGTTTGACTATCCACATGAGGAACTTTATGCTACCCTTTCAAAGAATAAACATGGGAAAGGTAAAATAAATGCATCTGGAGACTTACCATTGGGTTACCGACTTCAAAGTCTGCTGAAAATGTGCTTAGTTTGATATACTGAGATCTCTGCATTTTCTCCTTGCCATTTGATACTAACCTTTCACAGGGAGCACAATTGGGGTAGACTGGAGCTCTAATCTGGCTCTAACTGCCATAAAATCCTCTCATAATATCTTTTTATTTAGTCATGCCAATTATGTAATATATTAAATCATGCCAGTAGCTCCATAGACCAGATGGCTAGCTACTTCTGATCACACAACTTTGTGAAAAATCCCCAGAATATCCTTCCACTGAGAGTAAGGGAATTGATTCTGAGTTTGCAGCTGTGAGGCGTTAAGGAAACATTTTGTCAGGGGTCTGCAAAGAAATAAAATTAAAACCAAGAATTAGGATCTGCCAACATTGTGAATCTTCAAAGCATATGCTGTATTAATGGGCATAGGAAAATGTTGGTTTAACGGTGTAATTTGCTTAATTTACCCCATATACCGTATTTTCGCTCCATAAGATGCACCTGACCATGAGACGCGCCTAGGTTTTAGAGGAGAAAAACAAGAAAAAAAATATTCTAAACCAATGGACTACAGACATAGTACAGGAAATAACCAGAGACTACAGACATAGTACAGGAGATGACCAGAGACTTTGGACATAGTACAGGAGATGACCAGAGACTGCAGACATACTACAGGAGATGACCAGAGACTGCGGACATACTACAGGAGATGACCAGGGACTGCAGACATGCTACAGGAGATGACCAAAGACTGCGGACATACTACAGGAGATGACCAAACACTGCAGACATACTACAGGAGATGACCAGAGACTGCAGACACAGTACAGGAGATGACCAGAGACTGCGGACACAGTACAGGAGATGACCAGAGACTGCAGACACAGTACAGGACATGGCCAGAGACTGCAGACACAGTACAGGACATGGCCAGAGACTGCGGACACAGTACAGGACATGGCCAGAGACTGCGGACACAGTACAGGGGATGACCAGAGACTGCGGACACAGTACAGGGGATGACCAGAGACTGTGGACACAGTACAGGGGATGACCAGAGACTGCAGACAGTACAGGGGATGACCAGAGACTGCAGACAGTACAGCGAATGACCAGAGACTGCAGACAGTACAGGGGATGACCAAAAGACTGCAGACCTTTCGGAAGGGAGGAGGAGCGGGTACCTGAATTTGACAGTTGTCCACCCTATAGTGTGGGCACCCGGCTGTGAAAGCCGGGTGCCCACTGCGCATGTGCGAGTAGCGCTGCGCTTTGTGAATGGCGTCTTCTGGGATCTGTCATGTGTCCCAGAAGATGCCGGACCATTCACAAAGTGCAGCGCTTCTTGTGCATGCGCAGTGGGCACCCGGTTGTCACAGCCGGGTGCTCACACTAAAGATGCCAGTGCGGGAAGATTGTACAGCGCTGGACTGAGGAACAGGTAAGATCCTGCAACAGAGAAGAGCTGAGCAGCCGGCCCGCTATGGTGACACGGTGGCGGCGGCAGAATTACCGAACCGGCCGCTCCATATTCACTCCAATTGGGGGAAAAAAGTGCGTCTTATGGAGCAAAAAATATGGTAGATGTTGTCCTGGCTCTTTCGCATGGCTTAACTACTTGAGCCCCAGCCACTGCATTAAAACGTTTGCAGGGCGGCACGGCTGCGCAAAACCACATTTTAAAACTTGGTTTTGCAAAACAGGTAGGGGGCGCGTGCCCAGCCTACCTGTCCCGCGGGTGTCAGCAGCGGGTCTCAGCCGCCGGGTCATGGTCGGTCATTACCGGCCGTTTCCCGGCGATTAGCGGCAATCGCTGACAGAGAGCAGGGCTGCATTGTTTACACACAGCCCTGCTCTCTGTCAGTTGCCTGTCAGCTCCTGACAAGCTGAACCGGAGGGAAGAGTTTATCTCTCCGGATCAGCCTGTCCCTGTCCAGCACACACCCCCGCCCCCTAGTAAAACACTCCCCTGACAAAGTTAACCCTTTCAGTGAATAAAAATTTTAACTCCTGCCATTAGTACAGTGTCAGTGGGTTTTTTTTCACTGATCACTGTATTGGTGTCACTGGGGATGTCAGTGACCCAAAGTCATTTCCCCCCCCAGTGTCAAAATGTCCGCCGCAGTCCTGCCATATGTCGCTGATCACTGCCATATGTCGCTGATCACCGCCATTATTAGTATAAAACAAAATGAAAAATCCCAGTATCTTTCGCGCCATTTGTAAACGCTATAAACTTTCATGTAAACCAATTAATTTACACGTATTGGGATTTTTTTCTAGCAAAGACATATCGCAGAATGCATTTTGGACAAAATTTGTGACAAAATTAGATTTTTTAATTTTTTTACTGGACATGTTTTATAGCAAAAAGTCCAAAATATTGTTTTTTTTTCTCAAAATTGTCAGCCTTTTTTTTATAGCGCAAAAAGTTAAAAAGTGCACAGGCGATCAAATACCACCGAAAGAAAGCTCAATTTGTGGGAAAAAAAGGATCTAAATTTAATTTGGGTGCAGTGTTGCATGACCGCGCAATTGTCAGTTAAAGTAACGCAGCGCCGTAACACAAACCTCTTCTGTAACCGCTTGCTGACCACCCTACAGCAGAAATACTGCTACAGGGCGGCATGGGTATGCAAAATCACATATATACAGTCAGGTCCATAAATATTGGGACATCGACACAATTCCAACATTTTTGGCTCTATATACCACCACAATGGATTTGAAATGAAACAAACAAGATGTGCTTTAACTGCAGACTGTCAGCTTTAACTTGAGGGTATTTACATCCAAATCAGGTGAACGGTGTAGGAATTACAACAGTTTGCATATGTGCCTCTCACTTGTTAAGCGACCAAAAGTAATGGGACAGAATAATAATCATAAATCAAACTTTCACTTTTTAATACTTGGTTGGAAATACTTTGCAGTCAATTACAGCGTGAAGTCTGGAACGCATAGACATCAGCAGACGCTGGGTTTCATCCCTGGTGATGCTCTGCCAGGCCTCTACTGCAACTGTCTTCAGTTCCTGCTTGTTCTTGGGAAATTTTCCCTTCAGTTTTGTCTTCAGCAAGTGAAATGCATGCTCAATCGGATTCAGGTCAGGTGATTGACTTGGCCATTGCATAACATTCCACTTCTTTCCCTTAAAAAACTCTTTGGTTGCTTTTGCAGTATGCTTTGGTTCATTGTCCATCTGCACTGTGAAGCGGCGTCCAATGAGTTCTGAAGCATTTGGCTGAATATGAGCAGATAATATTGCCCAAAACACTTCAGAATTCATCCTGCTGCTTTTGTCAGCAGTCACATCATCAATAAATACAAGAGAACCAGTTCCATTGGAAGCCATACATGCCCACGCCATGACACTACCACCATGCTTCACTGATGAGGTGGTATGCTTAGGATCATGAGCAGTTCCTTTCCTTCTCCATACTCTTCTCTTCCCATCACTCTGGTACAAGTTGATCTTGGTCTCATCTGTCCATAGGATGTTGTTCCAGAACTGTGAAGGCTTTTTTAGATGTTGTTTGGCAAACTCTAATCTGGCCTTCCTGTTTTTGAGGATCACCAATGGTTTACATCTTGTGTTGAACCCTCTGTATTCACTCTGGTGAAGTCTTCTCTTGATTGTTGACTTTGACACACATACACCTACCTCCTGGAGAGTGTTCTTGATCTGGCCAACTGTTGTGAAGGGTGTTTTCTTCACCAGGGAAAGAATTCTTCGGTCATCCACCACAGTTGTTTTCTGTGGTCTTCCGGGTCTTTTGGTGTTGCTGAGCTCACCGGTGCATTCCTTCTTTTTAAGAATGTTCCAAACAGTTGTTTTGGCCACGCCTAATGTTTTTGCTATCTCTCTGATGGGTTTGTTTTGTTTTTTCAGCCTAATGATGGCTTGCTTCACTGATAGTGACAGCTCTTTGGATCTCATCTTGAGAGTTGACAGCAACAGATTCCAAATGCAAATAGCACACTTGAAATGAACTCTGGACCTTTTATCTGCTCATTGTAATTGGGATAATGAGGGAATACCACACACCTAGCCATGGAACAGCTGAGAAGCCAATTGTCCCATTACTTTTGGTCCTTTAACAAGTGGGAGGCACATATGCAAACTGTTGTAATTCCTACACCGTTCACCTGATTTGGATGTAAATACCCTCAAGTTAAAGCTGACAGTCTGCAGTGAAAGCACATCATATTTGTTTAATTTCAAATCCATTGTGGTGGTGTACAGAGCCACAAATGTTAGAATTGTGTCGATGTCCCAATATTTATGGACCTGACTGTATATACGTGATTCGCGCTCCCGTGGTTTTCACACCCCTCCCAGATAGCGTCAGATTGCCCGTCAGTACACCAGTCATCACATTTAACCCCTTGATTGCCAGGAACACGTTCATGTTCAATAATCCTCCATTGCTAGTATAGCGTCTGAACTGGTCAATATCTTTGATCAGGTCAGCACTATACCAGCGTTCACATTAATATAGCGTCCCCAAAAATGCAGTGTTAGCGGGATCAGCCCTGGCACCTGCCAGCACCTGCGTTTAGCCCCTACGCTTACCCCCCCCTTCTCCCCCAGCAAGTGCAGTGTCAGTAGGTCACTGTCACTTGATACATTGCACACAAAACCGCAGTGTTCGCAGAATCGTCTTCGTCTGAAGTCCGGAAGTGACGAAACGCGTTAGTGGAGTGATGTCAAGACGCACGTACGTAGACCGGAAGTGTCGCCGTGGCCCTTTTGTTGGTTTTCAACACATGGTTTTCTATGGTGTTTGTTTGGAAAAGCTTGAAACCATGTCTGGAGCTGATAATTTTAAATCTTAATGTAAGTGATGAATAAAAAGTTATCCCTATGCTTGGAATACTAGTCCTGAGACCCTTCTTATCTCTCTGAGGACCTTGGAAAAAACTTCTTGGAAGATAATGTGGAGGAATAATTTTCCATAGTATTGTTTGAGCATTTCAATACTCATAGAGGGTAATAGTATTTAGTACTACTGTGTGTTGGTTGATGGTAGACACTGAATTGCAGTGACCACAGAGTGCTCACAGTTTGATGTGTGTGATTATATGCACTATAAGAAAATAATTTGGATTTTTTATTTTTTTTCTCTTTGCACAAAAGGTTTTTTTGAAGTGTATTTTGGTTGCACTTGGTGATTATTGTTATTATTATTATTGAGGTAATGCACTAGATATTATTATATTTTTTATTTTGAGGTGCGTTTTGGATGAAATAGCAGCCAATCCTTTCAGTGGATGAAAAGAGTGAATAAGTTTGGGATATTTGTGGACACTATTTTGGACTTTCTTTTTGGACACTTTTTTGATTAGTGGGACTTTGTTGCACATTATATGTTTAAAATCAATGTATTTATTTATTTTATTTATTTTTGTAATTCACAAAAAGGTTGTATATGTATTATTGCACTTTCTAGGGAGAAAGTATTGACTTTTTGAGGGTTTAAAAAGGATAAGGGTATACATTGATTGAATGTTGAATCAATAGAATTTATTTTTTTACCACAAGTTTTTGGAAAATGACAAAAAAAAATTATTTTTTTTTACACAAAATTGTCACTTAAATGGTTTACTGCTCACACATGCCATGGGTATATGTGGAATTACTCCCCAAAATACATTTTGCTACTTCTCCCGAGTATGGGGATACCGCATGTGAGAGACTTTTTGGCAGTCTAGCCAAGTACAGGACCCCAAAATCCAATAAGCAGGCTTTTAAAGGGCTCATTACACTTCCAGACTACCTATCACAGTTTCGGAGGCCCTGAAATGCCAGGATAGCACCTAACCCCCCCAAATTACCCCTTTTTGGAAAGTAGACGCCCCAAGGAATTTGATAAAAAGCACGGTAAGTATTTTGCAGATCTCATTTGTTGCCACAAGTTTTTGGAAAATGAAGAAAAAAAACAAAAACATATTTTTTCTATTTTTTTTATAATTCAAAACCTTGTGAGAAAAAATGAGATCTGCAAAATACTCGCCATGCCTCTTTTTAAATTTCTTGGGGTATCTACTTTCCAGAAAGGGGTCATTTGGGGGTGTTTGGGGCTATCCTGGCATGTTAGGGCCTTTGAAACTGTGATAGGTAGTGAGGAAGTGTAATGAGGAAGTTACGCACCTTCAGGCTTTCAAAGTGGTCATTGGATTTCAGGCTCCTATATGTGGCTAGGCTCCCAAAAAGTCTCACACGTGTGGTATCCTCATACTCAGTAGAAGTAGCAGAATGTATTTTGGGGTGTAATTCCACATATACCCATGGCTTGTGCGAGAAATAAATCATTTAAATGACAACTTCATGTAAAAAAAAAAAAAACATTTTGGTAATTTTCCAGAAACTTGTGGAAAAAAAATAAATCTTCCATGGATTCAATATGCCTCTCAGCAGATAGCTTAGGGTGTCTAATTTCCGAAAAGGGGTCATTTGAGGGTGTTTGTCCTATCCTGGTATTTTAGCACCTCAAGAAATGTGATGGGCAGTCAGAAAGTAAAAGCTATGTAAATTCCATTATCTATACCATAGTTTGTAGATGCTATAACTTTCACAAAAAGCAATCAATATACACTTACTGGGATTTTTTTAACCAAAAACATGTAGCAGAATACATTTTACCCTAAATTTATGACGAAATTTTAGTTTTTTTAGATATATTTTATGACCAAAATGAGAAAATATTGTTTTTTTCAAACAATTTTTTTTCTTCAAAATTTTTCTGGTTATAGCGCTAAAAAATAAAAAGTGCACAGGTGATCAAATACCACCAAAAGAATGCTCTATTTGTGTTAAAAAAAGGACATAAATTTCATTTATGTACCGTATTGCATGACCACGCAATTGTCCGTTAAACTAGTGCAACGCTGTATAGCAAAAAAATGGCGTAAATTGCAGTATCTATACCATAGTTTGTAGACGCTATAACTTTCACACAAAGCAATCAATATACACTTATTGGGATTTTTTTTACCAAAAACATGGAGCAGAATAAATTTTGCCCTAAATTTATAACTAACTTTGAGGTTACTATATATTTTTTATAGCTGAAAGTAAAAAATATTGTTTTTCTTCAAAATATTTGGTCTTTTTTTGTTTATAGCGTGAGAAATAAAAAGCGCACAGGTGATCAAATACCACCGAAAGAAAGCTCTATTTGTGTGAAAAAAAAGGACGTAAATTTTGTTTAGGTGCAGCATTGCATGACCGCACAATTATCAGTTGAATTAGTGCAGCGCCGAGTAGCAAAAAGAGGCCTGATCATTAAGGGGGGTAAATCCTCAGGAGCTCAAGTGGTTAAGGATTTGCAAGCAATAGTAATAATAAATAAATTCAGAAGTGAGATCTTCTTGTTTTAGGGTTGACACCTTTTCTATAAGCCAAACCTGAACACTTTAGCGGCAAATGGGAAATGTATTTTCTAGTTTACACAATAGGATTGGAAAACACCTGGGACACCTTTGGTTGCCTTATGCAGTAGCGGCGAACAGTGGGTGTAGCCCAATTGTGTGAACACTGGGAGGGGCGTAAAGGGACGTGGTTAAAAAATACAACAGCATTCTTGTACCAATAAAATATGCTTAGATTGCTATACTACAAGAAAGAGTCTCACAACCCCCCCCCCCCCCCAAATGCTCTTGGTGCGTGCAACCCATCCAAATGAATGGGGTGCTCTGTAAATACCCCACAACCATGTGCAATGCTTGTGTATGCAATGTGATGTGCAGAGACCAAGTAAAGTAAATGGCAAGAAGGTGATACACCTCCTTATCACCTGTCATATGCTCTCTGAACACAGATCACTCTTCAGAGATCAAAACATATGAGGACAAGCCCTAAAGGATCCCAAACAGAGTGCAGTGCAGAGCACCACAGCACACAGGTACCATTTTTCTGTGTGCTGTGGTTTGTTACATCTGAAAAATTAGAGGAGGACCTGATTTCTCATGAATCATTAAACCATTTAAAATTAAAAGAAGCATGTTGATGTCCTGGTCTTCCATAACACCTCAGCAGTGCCACAGGCTGATAGCTTCCATGCCACGCTGCATTGAGGCAGTAATTGCTGCAAAAGGGGCCCAAACCAAGTACTGAGTACATATGCATGCTTATACTTTTCAGAGGTCCAATATTGTTCTATTACAATCTTTGTTTTATTGATTGCAGGTAATATTCTATTTTTCTGAGATTGTGGATTTGGGGTTTTCATGAGCTGTAAGCCATAATCATCACAATTATGACAAATCACGACTTGAACTATCTTGCTTTGCATGTAATGAGTCTATCTCATATATTAGTTTCACCTTTTAAGTTGCATTACTGAAATAAATGAACTTTTGCACGATATTCTAATTTTTCGAGTTTCACCTGCATGTAGCACCTACTATCCTACATAGGGATAGTGGTAAATGTATTTTTGGCTCATGGTAGTGAGTGAGTCTGAATTACTTTGGGTTTAGAGTGAGGTCAGGCTGGATGACTCAGCAGGTTGGGACTCTGTCACCTCCACCTGGTTCGGAAAGGTCCATGGAAGCTTCCAGATGCCAATAGACGGAAGATTGGAGACCTCAGTCTGCATATTCATGGAAGACTGACCAATCCCAGGCTTAGAGGCCCTGGCAGTGTGGTAGACTAGCCCATAAATATGAGAGAGCAATGCTAGCAGAGGAATTGGGTGGAAGATGGACTGAGAGGAAGGCTAGAGTGTGGAGCCTGGGAGGGGAGCCTACCTACAAGCTGATATTTGGATGGGAGGATCTACGTCTCCTGGGGAGGACAACTTGTTAACAGGGAAGGAGTCAGCCCAGAGTAAGGCCTGAAGGCAGCCACCAACCCTCCAAGCTGGCAGGCAAGGACAGTGTGCGTACTTCTACACCCCCTGGGCCAGGATAAGGGGAGAGAGCGGTCAAGTGTAATAACCAACTAGTCTTCATCTGGGACTGCTTACTTAAAGGCTCTTGGAACCCCCTTGTTCAGGGATACCCTCAGTAGAGCTGGGTGAGGAGGAGGATTCATCTGGAGTCTGAGGAGGTACACCACCAAGAAAAAAGGTACAGTGCTGTATTTTGTTTGTTCCTGCTAGTCCACATTTTGTATACATAGTTGCTAAGAAGTTCGTCCTCAAGTTCTGTAGTTCATTGGGCATCCCATATACCCCTAGACCCCTTCCAAGTTGTGAATACCTTGATAAAAACAACTAAAAACCAGCTCAAGGACTGTTTACTAACTACAAATGTGCAAGTGTGGAAAATGCATGTTGCCTGGCTGTGCAGAGCATGGGGGGACCCAAAACAAATCTAGCGGTTTTTACGAGGGTAGTGCTACATATATATGATTCTAGGACAAAGTCTCCCCTCCCCCTTAGGCAGTGTGTACTCTTTCTCCAGTGCCCAGATGTCACTATTTCAGACCAGTGTATGCAGGGGGTACTTAGCCTTGTAGTTCATGGTGTCGGCTGGCAGATAATGTCTTCCTACAGATCATACCCCCCCCCATCCCGGGCTCCGGCAGCCCTGGAGACACTGGGCTTTCCAATACAGCTTTTCAAAAGAGGGAAGCTGCAGATGTGTCACAAGTGACAGCTGTAGGGATGACACAAAGCACACAAGTCACTGCACACACTGAGAAGGTGGCACCGGCACTAGAAGATCGGGCAGCAGCACCATAGTAGACACTGGGGTCAGGAAGGCACCACACCCCAGCCGGCTACCATCCCCTACATCACCTACACAGCAGTGCAACAGCCCAGAGACCCCCTGTGGGAGGAGATGCAGATGGTATGATCCAGGACATAGACAGTGATTGGCACTGGGAGTGGTGGAGCTGCCATTTTCTCATATATTAACTAAAGAACGGAACACAGGATATGCTGTCTGTCAAGCAAATGTTGTAGCTGCTGCTGCCATTACAGGAACACAGGTGCAATCTTCCTACGCAGAGCTGGGAGAGCCACAGTCCAGTCTGAATAATGTGTCCAGGTTTCATGTGGGCTGAAACCCAGACACATGATTTAAAACCTGGACTGGCCAGGTGAATTCCGGACAGGTGGCAACCCTATCTTGTTTATTCAATCCTTACGTTACAGGTTAGTCCAACATCAGAAAAGATTTAATGCAGAACTAAACCCTCCTATACATTATAGCCAAGTAAGTCATCATTTTAGTATGTTTGATCTGCAGTTGCCATGGTTGATGGTTGAGAGAACAACCAGCTGTGACAGTTATCATTTACGGCATGCTTTGAATGTAAGGCCTCATTCACTCCATGTGCAGAGATGTGAGTTTTTCTGCAAGAGCACACAACACTGGTATCATGTGCAGATTCTGGACAGGAATCAGCAACACGTATGCACTTTTCTGTGCAAAAAAAAGGACAAGATATCAACAGTGAAGCGTGAACAGGGCACATAGAAAACAATTGTTTACAGTATAAAAATGTGAACAGTGAGCGCAAAAGGAAAAATGGAAGCAGCTAGCACAATGTGACAAACCCTCTGCTTCCACTGTACAAACATATAGACCAGTGGTTCTCAACCTTTCTAACGCCGCGACCCCTTAATACAGTTCCTCATGTTGTGGTGACCCCCAACCATAAAATTATTTTCGTTGCTACTTCATAACTGTAATTTTGCAGTAGGAGGAATAGTGCCACGTCATTGGTGTCAGTGGGAGGAATAGTGCCCCGTCATTGGTATCAGTGGGAGGAATAGTGCCCGGTCATTGGTGTCAGTGGGAGGAATAGTGCCCCCTTCATTGGTGTCAGTGGGAGGAATAGTGCCCCGTCATTGGTGTCCGTGGGAGGAATAGTGCCCCGTCATTGGTGTCAGTGGGAGGAATAGTGCCCCGTCATTGGTGTCAGTGGGAGGAATAGTGCCCCGTCATTGGTGTCAGTGGGAGGAATAGTGCCCCGTCATTGGTATCAGTGGGAGGAATAGTGCCCCGTCATTGGTGTCAGTGGGAGGAATAGTGCCCCGTCATTGGTGTCAGTGGGAGGAATAGTGCCTCGTCATTGGTGTCAGTGGGAGGAATAGTGCCCCGTCATTGGTATCAGTGGGAGGAATAGTGCCCCATCATTGGTGTCAGTGTGAGGAATAGTGTCCCATCATTGGTGTCAGTGGGAGGAATAGTGTCCCATCATTGGTATCAGTGGGAGGAATAGTGTCCCATCATTGGTATCAGTGGGAGGAATAGTGCCCCATCATTGGTGTCAGTGGGAGGAATAGTGCCCCATCATTGGTATCAGTGGGGGGGAATAGTGTCCCATCATTGGTATCAGTGGGAGGAATAGTGCCCCATCATTGGTGTCAGTGGGAGGAATAGTGCCCCATCATTGGTATCAGTGGGAGGAATAGTGCCCCATCATTGGTATCAGTGGGAGGAATAGTGTCCCATCATTGGTATCAGTGGGAGGAATAGTGCCCCATCATTGGTGTCAGTGTGAGGAATAGTGTCCCATCATTGGTATCAGTGGGAGGAATAGTGCCCCATCATTGGTATCAGTGGGAGGAATAGTGTCCCATCATTGGTATCAGTGGGAGGAATAGTGCCCCATCATTGGTGTCAGTGGGAGGAATAGTGCCCCATCATTGGTATCAGTGGGAGGAATAGTGCCCCATCATTGGTATCAGTGGGAGGAATAGTGCCCCATCATTGGTATCAGTGGGAGGAATAGTGTCCCATCATTGGTATCAGTGGGAGGAATAGTGCCCCATCATTGGTGTCAGTGGGAGGAATAGTGCCCCATCATTGGAGTCAGTGGGGGGAGGAATACTGCCCCATCCTTGGTGTCAGTGGGGGGAGGAATACTGCCCCATCCTTGGTGTCAGTGGGGGGAGGAATACTGCCCCATCCTTGGTGTCAGTGGGGGGAGGAATACTGCCCCATCCTTGGTGTCAGTGGGGGGAGGAATACTGCCCCATCCTTGGTGTCAGTGGGGGGAGGAATACTGCCCCATCCTTGGTGTCAGTGGGGGGAGGAATCGTGCCCCATCCTTGGTGTCAGTGGGGGGAGGAATCGTGCCCCATCCTTGGTGTCAGTGGGGGGAGGAATCGTGCCCCATCCTTGGTGTCAGTGGGGGGAGGAATCGTGCCCCATCCTTGGTGTCAGTGGGGGGAGGAATCGTGCCCCATCGTTGGTGTCAGTGGGGGGAGGAATCGTGCCCCATCGTTGGTGTCAGTGGGGGGAGGAATCGTGCCCCATCGTTGGTGTCAGTGGGGGGAATAGTGTCCCATCGTTGGTGTCAGTGGGGGGAATAGTGTCCCATCGTTGGTGTCAGTGGGAGGAATAGTGCCCCATCGTTGGTGTCAGTGGGAGGAATAGTGTCCCATCGTTGGTGTCAGTGGGAGGAATAGTGTCCCATCGTTGGTGTCAGTGGGAGGAATAGTGTCCCATCGTTGGTGTCAGTGGGAGGAATAGTCCCCCATCATTGGTATTAGTGACACCAATGATGGGGCACTATTCCCACTGACACCAATGATACTTACCTTGCAGACCCCTGCTCCAGCCTGGGCTCGCTCGCTCCCTCTCCCATGGTACCAACACTTACCTGTCAGATGTCTTCCTTCTCCGGCCGCTCTCCTCCTCTTCACTCGCTCGATCTTCGCGGTGCCGCTCGGCTCCTCCTATCCAAGCTCCACCTCTTTGCCGGTGATTGGCCGCCTGTGTGCCTCTCCTGAGCTACAGTGCCGGCGGCCAATCACAGGCGAGGATTGATCTCGAGGTGTGTCCAGATGACAGGGGCGGCATGTCATCCCGCCCACACCTGGAGACGGCGGTGGCGGCGGCGAGGAGCGGTGTCTCGGTTCCTAAGACCATCGGAAATATGTGTTTTCCGATGGTCTTAGGCGACCCCTGTGGAAGCGTCGTTCGACCCCCAAAGGGGTCGCGACCCCCAGGTTGAGAACCGCTGATATAGACAAAAAGTACAGAGCTAATACAAGTGAAAAAATTAAACATCATTCAGTATTGTAGTGTACCAAAATAATAAGAATAATGACCAAAATGAAATGTCCAACTTATAAACAGTGTGAATAAAATTCACTATAATATGTCCCAAAAAATTCTTGTGTGCCAATAATGACCAAATTTGTCCAGCGTGTGGTGTGAACCAATAGTGAGCAATAATAACCGTGACTTCTGCGATACTCGTCCACCACTATGCACTGAACAAAAGTAAAACGCAAGCCAGCATTAATTGGAAATGACTCCTGGGAACATATCCGTCCACTTCCTACCACCAGTCACTGATCCATCCAAGATGAAATACCTCCTTGTTTATTGCAGGGCACTGATCTCCAACGTGGGGCACCCCTCTTTTGCAGATTTTTCAGTAGAGTCCAAGGTCAACCACAGGGATGGACAGGTGCTGATGAACAAGTGCCTTGCAAAACTTGAGGAAAGATAAGACGAAACACACTCTGCTCAAGCTCTCAATGGAGCTGTCCTAAGGTCACCCTAAGGGGAGCCCAGTCCTAAATTCAATGGGAAGTGGAACTTCAACAACTGCAGTGGGTCCTGGCGAGCCCCAGGACCCACTGATAGGGGCTCGCCAGGACCCACTGCAGTTGTTGTGGAGTCATTTCCAGTTAATGCGGGCTTGCTTTTTACTTAAGGTGAGTGCATAGTGGTGGAGGAGTATCACAGAAGTCACAGAGGTCGCGGTTGTTATTGCTCATGATTGGTTCACACCACACGCTGGACAAATTTGGTCATTATTGGCACACAAGAATCATTTGGGACATATTATAATGAATTTTATTCACACTGTTTATAATAAGTTGGACGTTTCATTTTGGTCATTATTCTTATTATTTTGGTACACTACATAACTGCGTGATAATATATAATGTTTAATTATTTCACTTGTATTAGCGCTGCATTTTTTGTTTAATTGTTTAGAGTATGTTACATATTTTTGCACAGAAAATAAACTGTCGTGACAGCAGTGTTGCAACACGCATGAAAACTCGTGTCTCTTCAAGTAAAATCTGCACGATTTTTCCATCAGGTTTTATGCACGTATTCTGTGAACGAGTCCCTACTGTTTTGGGAAACCATTAAATTGGTGGGTTTATTTCCTCTTTAATCTGAACAATCTTCAAGACTGCCTTCAACATCTTTGTTTCAAGTATCCACCTATCCTGGAAAAAAGGGACCAATCAGAAAGGAGTAATTTGTATATTTTTCTTTTAGATTCTGATGAAAAAGGGTACTTCAGCTGCAGAAATAAATATTTTTGTCAATGCAGGCCTGGATTATTATGCCAACTGTCTTGTGCCCCACTACGCCAGTCAACTGGCTGGCATTAGTATTAACATGAACAAAAAGAACTAAGAAGCTCACTAATAGGAATGAACTTAGTGTTCAGTCAATGGTTGCTAAAGAAGCAGCAGCTGTTGTGTGTTTTCCAGTAACTAATGTCACCTGGCCCGTTCACTTACATGGCTGGGAATACTCCACTGTATAAGCAAATGGCCACACAGCCATTTTTGGGCACTGGTTTCACCCCTATTCCAGCTGTCAAAAGTTGTTAAGGAAGCAGTGGTTGCCAACCACTGATGTCACCCGACCCATTCAATTACATGGCTGGGAATCCTTGGTCATGTAAGCAAATGGGTGGGGAATGGAATGTTACATGATTGCCTAAATATGGCCACATAGCCATATTTGGGCCATTTTGTAAATGCCAGTTCTGAAAAATAACTGCTCCTGGTCACATGGAATTAAAATAAAAAATGTCACTGGAACATGTTCGCTTGGGCAGTGCCCACCCCATGCTATTTTTTGAGATCCCCTTAGCTTTTAGTCCAGAAAATGGGTATTTTTAAATTGACAGCTCCCATTGATTTCATTGGGTTTGGGTTCAGCATCTGAACTTCAGCAAACCCCTGCCAAACAGAACAGTTTGGCTCATTATTACTCACTAAAAATAATAATAATAAAAGTATGTAAAATGCACAGGCAAATATGCAAACATACATATCTTAACATACTTAGATATGAATACACCTTACGGGCTCCTTCATAACTGCCTTTTCCTTTGCAGTGTGTTACTGCACACAAGTTAAAGTGCAGTATTTCACTCTAAATACAGTACAGTCTTGTACCTGGGGGAACCAGAGGGGTGACATCATCAAGTAGGAAGCAGTTGTAGCGGGTGCTGTCCAGTCCCCCCCTTCCACCAGTGAAGCAGTGATAGCGGGCTCTTTTCCTCCCCTACTCAGTTTGCCAGAGAACTCACGCAGTGGCACTGTGACGGGAGAGGCGAGATGTGGACTGTCAGCGTGTTTTCCCCACTCACCCCCCGCCCTTTTTCCTGACAGAAGAGTGGGAGAAGAGACAGCGTCTCTCATCAGGTTCACCACCCAGCTTGCTGCCCACTCTGTTTCCCTCCCCATTGGCCACAGTGAAGGGCCAATCAAAAGAGACTAGGAGAGCATCATGGGACATGTAGTCTCAAAAGATTGGTGTCCCCATTGTTGTCCACATGAAGCAGACTACAGCCCCCAGCATGCACTTTGCTGGGGGGAGGGAGAGAGAAAGCCTGGGAAAAAGCTAGAAAGTGAGTGCTACAGGAGGTAAGAAGAAGAGAGGACTGTGCTGGGGGAAGCCAGAGAGAGAGCCACACTGCTCGGCACCACCAGAGAAAGAGTCACACAGCCCAGCACCACCAGGGAGAGATACTGAGCCACTGCCAGTGCTGCACCACTGACCAGAGTCACCTTGGGCAACCCAGAGTGAGCGAACATCCAGACCGAGGGATCACTGCTACAGTTTCACTGGGTTTGGTGAGAGGGCTTGTCGACCATTATCCATTACTGTTCCTAGGGACTGAACCATTAGGAACTGCCTAATTTACTATCCTATAGCCCTAATGTAATGGCAACTTTGGTAATTCCAGGTAAAACTCCGGACACGAACTTGAGGAAAAAAAGCTTTATTAACCAGCTGGTGACCTAGCCAGGCTAACATCTGCAAAGCTAAGTGCCTTGTAAAAGCATCTTACAGGGTATGCATATCAGCAATTACATCACAATGCATATATTTCCTCTTTCACTTTCTGTACATTTAAAAGACTAAGCAGTGCAGAATGTGGCCTTGCTAGATAAATTATCTAAAGCTGAAAATAAGGGTGCCAGTTACAGACTGGAACACATTATTTCACAGGAAATAGGGCAGGATGGAAGTGAGCTGATGACCTTGGTTTGCAAACAGATGCTGTTAGAAATGTTAAAACTTAAGGGGAAGGCTACAATTTTTGGGTGCTGCCACACTAATAGTGCCTGCAGGCCTTATCAACGGCCACAACGCGTGCCAACGAGCTCTAACGTTGGGCTACTGGCCGGGCTGCCAACCCAAAAATATGGGCGGGGGGGTGCCACCATGTTTTACTGCACCAGGTGACACCAACCCTAGCAACTTGGCAGCACTGAGTTACTGAATAGTGAACTTATGGCCAGGCTATGGGCATTCAAGTATAAACATATTTCTTAACATACAGTAAATTCACTTTAAAACAATCCTTCAATGCTCTAGTAGCAGCAGACTCTGTGGAGAAATTAATTCAGGTTCACAGCAAAAGCACTGAAGTGTTCCATGTTGTGTCCTTAATGTCAATATAGGACCAGCAAGGTGTGGGGACAATCCAAGAATAAAACAATGACAATGAACAAAAAATATTAGTTGTGTCACCAGTAGGTGGCAAAATGCTCACTGTGGGGGTGAGGATTAGGGAATGAGGGTGCCTGATCTTCACCAGAGCTTCTAATAGAGGAGACACATTCCAGGCACCTAAATAACAGCTGTCAATACTAATTATTGTGTTCTGATGGCAGGGAAGGCTCTGAGGGAGAACTCCCCTATTAACACTGACTGTGTTGATGGGGGAATCAAGCAATTTTTGCATAATCTATGGCCTGCCTTAGGTGTTGGAAATGTAAGCAAATACTAGAGCCAGGTTTTTCTAAGATCTCCAGAAGACTATAGGAATTACCTAGAAAAATCAGAAGCATAGACACTTCTCTAGAAATAGATAGGGACTCACTTTAACTTCTACAAAGCCCTCAAACTCCATTCAAATAGGAAATGTCCACTTACTGAGCACACTTTTGTGAAGATGAAATCTTAGAGTGCCAAGGCAAACTCAAAATCTGGGTGCTAGGGACCATTTAGAATCTGGGAATACCAGGCTAGAGGCAGAATCTGGGCACACTTGCATACACCTGGATGGTCCAGGGAGCTACCCATCTAAAATAAAAACCAATAGTCATATTGAAAACTAATCTGGATAAAGAAACAATCTGTAGCTCAAAACCTTCAGACATAAACGTTTCACAAAATGGACTTTCAGGTACAGGATTTTCAGACACAAGGGTCACTTCAGGGGCAGGTGGTGAGATCACATTGAACATGTGTCCGGGGTAAGAGTGTTTCTGACAGGTATTCGGCCAAGAGAGTCCCTAGCAGGGTATTGGGGGATAGCGTCTCCAGCAGAATCTACAACTAAAGCATCTCTGGCAGGTTCAAAGGCAAGAACATCTCTGTAGATTCAAGTCTATACAAATCAGATTCAGTAGAGACTGCTTCCTAAACAGAGGCTTTCCCAACAGAAGAGACAGATTTGCATACACCCTGTATATTACGTATGAGGGTAGCAAGGTTGGTGAGGACTGGAAAGTAAGTCCATGTTCATTTTGACAAGACATGGTGTGAAGCCAAATCTTTATTAGTACCTGTCTGTACGGGCAGATAGTTTAAATAGATAGGTAGATAAGGTTTGTACAATAACTACCACAAAGATCCTTTTTGGCAATCACAATTGCAAGTACTTTTTGTCCTCAATAGCAGATTTGTTGACATAAGGCCAGGGTGAAGTTTGCATTACCTCATGTAAGGAAATGATATGTAGCAATGCAATGTCCCACAGCAATAGCTCATTTGTTAGAGCACGATAAACAAAAATCTCATTGATGGTTTTCTATAAATGACAGTGCACGTTCATTCTCAAGCTGATAGGATATTCACATATATCAGTTTCAACTAATGATGGGCTATCCAGCATGGACACCCGTTTATTTAGTTTCAAATAAACAACTTAACTTGTAATCTTCTTATTTTCTACACCTGACTTGATCCTATATATTTTCTTCACGTTTGTGTAGATTGCATTGTAGCTACTGTGTGAGTTCTCTAACAATGCTTTGCCAACAGCAGCTGAGAAACCCAGCTGCATCTATTCTTCAACACAATGACATTTCTGCTTTTTCTCTTTTTTTGCCTTGAAATGTCAACACCAAAAATACAGCATGAATTAAACTCCTGCAGTTTCCTCCTATTCAGCCTAGTTAACCCCTTCACTGTTTGTGACTGACCTGCACTGTGTGAATCCTCTCCTGTAAAAATATAATGACACAGCACGAAATATAAAGTACCTGTGGATCAGTGTTCAAAGATGTATAGCACAAACAATCTACACCAGCTGAATTAGATTAACAGGAAACTGTTGGAACCTTTAGAGGTGTACTTTCTCTCCCACAAGCCTTTGTCCTAGAAAGACATCACTGCTATCAAAATGCAATAGTCATATTACTCTTCACATGTCCATACTAACTAAATGCCAGTACACACAGTTCCCATGAGTGAAGGGTTTAAAAATGATTACCACTTGTAAAGCAGTTTGTCATAGCTCCTGAAAACACAATCACACTTGATAAAGTCCTCTCAGCTGTAGCCAGGCCAACTGAAGCCCATTCCAGCTTTGGATCCAGACATGCTCTCTTTCCCATCCACAGCTCAAACAGACCAACAAAACTGGCATGAATATGCAGCACAGATTCAATATTTTGTGTGCAAAATCTGGGAAAGTTCCTATTTATCCAGGTCATGGGAAAGCTAGTAGTATTCATATTCACCTAGACCTGTTATAAAATGCTGAAGACCTTTTGCAAGCTATTGGATCAAGTTAATGTGACCAAGATACCTGTGTAGCGCTACCCCGAAGGAGCCACTGGATAGTCTTGCTCTGCTTTAGTAATGATCTGCCATGTATCTGGACTCAAGTGACACTGACATACCTGGAAACATTTGCAATGGGCTTTATTAAAGGATAGGTTCACCTTTTGAATATGTTACACCCATAAGGACCCCTTTTTGTAAGCTTGCCTGATCCTTTTACTGGCCTGGCTACGTCTGAATATTATCTGGATTAACCTTGCCTGCTCATGTCTGCTGCTCACCCGTGTTACCAATCTTGGCCTGGACTTTTAACTAAGATTCTGCCTTCTGATATTGTACCTTGCCATCAACACATTGCCAACCCTTCCCTGTCTCCAACCTGGACTCCGATCATTATTCTGTACCTATCTGCCTGGCTGTTACCAAGCAAGGCGTGTGACCTCATTCCACGTTCCTGCTCTTCAGACCTCAGTACCAAATTCAATTTTGCTGACCCAACTTCCTGCCACCTGTGAACTTCCTTTCCCTTAAAAGTCCTTGTCTCCACTACCAGGGGTTCTTGGATGGGAATTTTGAGGCCACCCTCATGATCTTGAAATCCACTGACAGGTATGCAACACTCTGGATGTACGGATGCAGAACAGCAAGATAGCACAACACCAGAAAAGTAGGAAAACAGGAATATTGGAACATCTGGTGCAGAACAGTCCCTGGCTCAGATACAGTGCACCCCAATAGAAAGTCTTGAAGCCCTGTTGCTAGGGGGAGGCAAGATCCAGGCTACAGTTGCAACCAGTTGTAATCATTTCCTATTCTCTGCTGCAGCTGTCCATCATGCAGAAGCAGTCTGCCGTTTGGCTTAGAGATGGGTGGCAGCCAGCGCCATACCTGTGTGGCTATAAATGCTGGGGTGTGTTCTTGACATTTATTTGAACTGAAGTCTGCCCATGGGAGGATTAGGAATAGTAGGATTATTTTAGAGTAGGATAATATTCTACTAACAAGTTGCATAGCCATCTGATATCCTGTTATCATGTTTCCTGGCATGGGCAGATAACCCACTCACCACTCCACAACACCTGGCATTAGGTAATCTAATCATCTGCTGTGCCTGCATGTGGATTCACCACTTCCACCATTAGCCATCACAATGTCTCAGTGGCCACGATGCGCCCGAGACAAAGAAGCTGTGCAAATGAATTATGTGGACTTTTCAGCCACTCACTCAATTTATCATCTAGTTCCATGTCACCTAATTAATAAACATTCAGATATTCTAGGTTACATTTCCATTCTTGAGGCAAAAGCCATCCCCATGAGTGTAGTCAGGCTGGAAGAGGGTGGAGTTTGTCACCAGGGCATCCCAATGCCAAGCCTCAGACTTCCTGGGCTTTGGATCAATAAATGCTTCAATAAAAAATAATTTTTTCAGAAACTAATTACAGTAAGTTGGAGTTACATTAATATGCAGTATATATACAGTAAATAGTTTCTATTAGGTGTAACACCCTACTGTTATTTGGACTGCAGGATGTTAATAGAGACACAAGGTGGCAGTATACTGCAACTCAGTGGCATACACTTTGGTAAAAGCTTTATGGATCTTTTAGGCTGAACTGCAGGACTTTGTTAGAAGGCTGCTAATAGGGGGACAACATTTTTCCCAGAAGAGCTGGTGTGTGGGTGGAGGCATATAAATGCAGAAGCCAGGGAACAGGAAAGAGAGAGGAGAGAGTGAGATGCCAGAGTACTGGACCAGGTTTCAGAGGAAGAGAGGAGAGGAGCCAGGAGGGATCGCTGACCACCAGCATCACTAGCCTAGAGAGAGAGAGGGACATCATGTCAGCAGGTGACTCAGAGTGCTGTGACCGGACTGAGAACTGCAGTGGGGATTGAAGAACCGCTGGGGACCCTTATCTGCTGAGAGAGAGACTGCCAGGACCTGCTGTAAGCCACAGATCGGGTGAGAGAGTCCCACCAGCCAAACAAGTGAACACTGACATTCCTTTCCAATTGGTCCCTTTCCTGCCCACAGTTGCAGACATGCTGCAACACATGCCGTTAACACATGTTGCGGGCCTAGTTCAGCCGCTACTATTGAACACATTTGCAGCATAGTTCACTTCTCAGCTAACTGCAGTGCACGCCTTCTGCAGGCCAACACACATCATTTTTATCTGAACCATCAGCCTTCCCTCTTAAAGGAACATCTAACAATATTGCTATTAGTAACTGCAGCCCAGATATTAGTTGCCCTTTGCCAGCAAGTGCTTCTGCCAGCTCTTAGCCTAAAGTTTGCAACCTGCTTAGTGCATTAAAGAAAAACCATTTAAAGGGATAGTGTCTGTTCCTCCTTTTTTTCCCTTTTATCAATCCTTTGAGGGACTGCAACTTTCATCTTTTCCTACTTTAAAAGTCTGGATCATTGTAGTGCATCAACTGTGCCCCAACAAGTACGCAGAAGATTCCTTACTGCATTTAAAGGGATGTTGACTACCCTAATTAAAGGAGCTCCTTTCTATTTCAGATTTAAATCTTGTCATCAGATCCTGAAAGCCCAGAGTGAGCTAGTTCCAAATATTTAGTTTCCTTGCTCAGTAGAGATTAGAAGCCCTCAGGTTTGAGGTTTTGTGTCAACTTCTGAATAACAGGCCTGTCAACACTGATTAAGATTTTGATGTATGTGTTGTTTTCTTTGCATAGAGTTACTAAGAGTGGTAATTGCCATTACGTACACATACACCACTATTTACTGTTTGACTGAGCTTACATCCAAGTTTAATATAAACGTTATATTAGTTCTCTCCAATCTATATGTGAGTCTATATGGTGATAATAACTCAGCGACTCCTAAGGTGGTAGTGCTACATAGGTACATTTGAATCAAGACTGTATCTCAAATAAACATATAAACCTATCCCCTGAAAGCATATAAGTCTTACTTTCACCCTTGAAAGTGTAATAAATGATAATACCTCGATATGCTCACCCTATAACCAAAGCAAACAAGTGCTAAACTAAATAAACTTTGCAGAAAAGTATAAATCAATTAAATCAAGTACATATAATAATATAAACGCAGTGTCCAAAAATAATAGTATAAACGAAATGTCCAAAATACCAAGTGTCCCAAAATATTAAAGTCACACACTAAAGCTGCAAATCCAAGTCCTCTCTGCAGACACTTTCCCAAAAAGACTCCAAACTCCAAAGTGATCCTCAAAAAAAGAAAACTAAAATAGTGTTTTATCCTTAAAACAATAATGTACAATCATATACAACATAAATGTCACTCCACATCAAATGTGACCATATGTGTGAATCAAGTGCTCGACGCTTACCAGATGGCAAAAGAAACAGCACTTTAATACCACTAAGGGTATACACCATCCAAGGAAAGCTAATCCAGCCTGGATATGTTCATTGAGCTGTCCTCATAGCCTCATGGATAATGCTTCTAGCTATCATCAGGACCTTGAGCAGGATTACTCCATAGTATTCATAGTACTAATCATATACAAAAAGGATATATAGTGTAATTCCGTATGGTATAAATAAATAACACTATATTATGCTCTTACTTTTAAAAACAGATAAATTGCGCCACAGCTCTCATAACCCAAACTTTTTGCAGAGTTCAGCAGCTATCAGAAGCGTCTGGATGTGATTCCTTATCTCCAAACCTTATTGCAGAGTCTCAGCAGTAGACCAGAGCATCTGGATAAGATCTCTTAATCCAAAAAACCCCATGCAGAGTCTCAACAGCTAACAGAAGCGTCTGGATAAGATAACACTACATGCCAAACCTTTTGCAGAATCTCAGCAGCTAGCAGAAGCGTCTGGGTCAGATTTTCCAATTTCCAAAATGGCCGATTTGCCACTTCCGGTTCCTCTGTTGCATCTGACGTCACTTCCTTGACATGTTTCGTCGCAGGGACTTAATCATAAGGATGTGTACGTCAGATAGGGCAGTTCCTTTTGTACCTCTCCTCTCATTGGAGCCAGGCGGCTCCTAACACAACGCCGCCATCTTACACCAGGGAAAGATGCCAACACTCTCTCTCTACAACAGCAAGAGAGTGTACACTAATCTTTTATTACTCAAATAAATAATGCAGCCAGCCCTACCAAATCATTATTACTAATCCAAGACGTCATAATGAGCCAGAGAACAGATATTGCACAAAGCCCTATACACAATTACTAATATTAATACTATTATATACAATTACTCCTAATAATCACTCTTTAATAGATTCATTAAAATAACCAATTAAATTCATATATTAAAGTGCTAATTAACCCATTAAATACTAAAACAATCTTATAATGTGATCTCCAGTCACATATAAATACTCCAATGGTTCTATAACTTCCAACTGCATACCCGATAAATAATGAATAAATAAACCACTATATCGCTTATCCATAAAAATCTATCTACTTCTATAATAAATGAATAAATACCAAATAATTGCTCTATTAAAAAATAATGTACAATATAAATAATAAATCAGACACCTATCACTATATAAAAATTAATCCATAAAAATTATAAAATAAATTAAAAATTATATATAACCTTATTATAATATATAAATATATGTTAATTAGTAATAAAATAATAATATTATAAATAGAATAAAATTAAAATAAAACCTACAAAGCCATACTCCTATCTTTAATAATTAGAAATAAAACAATTAAGATCTAAATCTACATTTAATCCTTTAGGCCTAAGAGTCTGTAACTGGAATATCCAGAGGGTTTCGTTTTGGGAAATAACTTTAATTTTATCTCCTCCCCTCCAATGGGCTTCAATTCTATCAATAGCACATAAATCTTAAAACACTAAGATCACAACTTTGAAAATATCTAAAATGTCTTGAAAGACAATGATCTTTCTTCCTTTTTTTTTATATTTTTCATGTGTTCTCTCAATCTTTTGTGTAGGGGTCTGGATGTCCTCCCCATGTATTGGAGACGGCACGGACATTCCAACAAATATGTCACAAAAGGACGTGGAGCATGTAATAAATTTCTTAATTTTAAAAACATTCCCTGTACTCTGTGATAAAAACTCAGAAATTACTCTCTTATTAACATTGGTGATTTTACATATTGTTGTGGGCTTTTGAAATTATGTTTCAAAAACATGATTTTATCAAGACATAATCCTATATAACATCAAGTCAGCATAGCCGGACGTTAAGGGTTAATTTGTCTTGGTTGAGAAGTCGAATGACCATCCAGCTAGAGAAATGTAAACGATGGGTGAAGGGATTTTTTGTTCCTCCTAGAGACAATATACTATTCGAATTTCTACAGGTGGTCAAACACCATTATTTAGACTTCGATGGCAGGTAAACATATACAAGGTCTGGACATGACAATAGAGGAACCAAATTGATTGTCTGAGAGCTCACACGGAACTTTGCAAAGTGTAATGAAACAACAAACCTGTCGAACTATCACAATATACTATTGTCCACCAAGGTTGAAAGTATTAATGGTTATTTACTCTGACTCCAACACAAAAGCAAGGCAAACAGAGAGTCTTTTACTACCTATGGGAATGTTTAATTCTGAAACAGAAGTTAAATTCAGGACATTTTAAAGCTAAAAAATTGAATGTATATAACCACAAAGATATTACTACAAAAGCATAGTATCTAGAGATGTTATAAAGAATAGGTTTCACACACCACCAAATATTCAGCAATGGGAATTATATATCACTAACTTGAGTATTGAGATGATGAAAAGTAAGATATATTGTAAGTTAGCCTCAGCTGTATGTCTTATCAGGAAACAGACAAAATGGTATTTCAAGAAGGAATAACTGAATATACATATATATTCCATGGTCCCTATTTAGAATATTATAGGTATGATCACTTATATATCTGGAAAAAGACGTATATTTAATTCCTGAAATTACCTTAAATTCCACCCGAGGTATGAGTCATCTTAAATACTCAAATTGTTCTATGGTACAAGACTGCCATCTGGCGGGCAGGTGAGAAATAGCTTATGTACACACATTTCTCAACTAGCCAATCAAGAAGCCTGGTGGGAAGGTATCTTAGAACAATGGATTAGTTGGTATAAAAGCCCTTGTACCTTAAAGAAAGACAGCTCATCAAAAAGAAGAAACCTCATGAAAAGAAAAACCTGACTGAAGAAAGACCTCATTGGAAGAAAATCGGAAGACATCTGAAGAGACCTCTCTATAACCCCTCTTCCATCCTTTCAAACTTCCAAACTTTACTAAATTGCTAAACCTCTATACTCCTAACTTCCTACATTCTCCCATACTAAACATCTATCACTTGCCCTATAATATCATTTCTAAAGGCGTTCCATTGCCAGCTGATCCACGGGAGAGTTTCATAGTCTGAATTCCGGGTGTGGTGAGACTATTCATTTACTTTTGCATTGTCTATTTTCTCTGTTGTGTAGAGTCATAGAATTACCTTAGTGTATTACAACTATATTGGGTAGTTATATATATGTAGAGAGATCCTGTTTTACTGTTAAAATTGTTTGATGCCATATTATAATTTCTTCATATTTCATAATTTATTAAATATTAATAATTAGAGTATATTTTATCAGAGAATATCTTCTTTCAATCCTATGGCCACGGTTTGTGAGAATATAACCTTTGAGTTACTCGAAATTATTAATTATTAATAAATTTAATTAATAATCAGATCATCTAGAAATTGTTATATTGATTTCATTAGTTTGATACCTTATTATTGTGTATTACATTGGTAGGGTATATCTTTGATTGTGTGTATCAATATTCATTTATCACCAGTCTTTTGCGTTTTGTGTTAATATATATATAAATTTTGTACATAAATACATTTTTATATTTATCTATTATAAGGCAAAGTTTGTGTGTATGGTACGAAATCATACTGGCTAAAAGAATTCAAGGTATAATAATAAGTGGTGATCAAATTATCAAGGTGTCCAAATTATTGGTTTACTAAATATTTGCCGTATTTAAACGGCTGGAAGCACTGTAATATTTCATCTAAGGGAAAGGGACACGCCCCTTATAAGTAGAATATATCCGTACATAAACCACCACAATATAGTACATTTTTTACATGGAAAGAATCCTTTAAAAGCAAACATATGCAGTTTTCTCTGTTTTGGGGGAGAAATAATACTTTTAATCAATATATCTCTCAGATTATTTGTTTTTCTATAAATAAATGAGGGCTTCTCTGGTATAACAGAACCCAAAATTATTCCTGATAATTGGCCAATATTTACGAAAAATATCCTCTACTTCTTTGTACTGACAATTGAAACCCGAGATAAAGGAATATTCCACCTTGTAATTTTTATCTTTATTCTTCTTTAGTGAGGTTATAATTTTCTTATCCCCTATGTAGTTCTGACTGATTTTGAATCTAATCTTTTCTAATGCTTCAGAATTATAACCTTTTTGCAGGAATCTCTCTTTTATAATTTGGGTCTGTTCTATATACTCTTTAGGTCTAGAGCAATTCCTCATAATTCTTATAAATTGGCTTTTCAGAATTCTATTAATCCAAGATGGATGGTGGCAACTGTTAGTGGGTATATACCTGTCAGGAATGGACTTGCCAATAATGGTGGGACTCACCTGCCTTGTGGGCTGCAGTACCAGGGCTGGCCAGCGGGTGCTCTCAGCAATCAGAGACTCAACCCTGAAATCAGCCAAAACACCTGAGGCTGATTGCAGGTGTATTTAAGGGATGGCCAGACCTGCAGTCTGGGCCTTGGTGTGTGGTTTTCCATGGGCCCCTGTATCTTGTTACCTGCATTCCTGTTCCTGTTCCTGCCTGACATTACACCAAGGCCAATCCTGACCAGAAGTGGCTGCACAGGGAAGCCATCTTGGCTTGTTGCTGGGAAGGATGGATCTTGATGAGGTTGTGTATTTGTCGCTGCTGGTTTTTGATGACAGAGAATATGCTTATCAGACTCTGAGGGAGTATACCCGGGATCAACTGCTAGAATGTATACGGATCGCTCATGTTCTAGTAGATCAGGGCACAGAGTTCTCTGAGGTGCAACCTTTGATTCAGGTTTGTGTAGAGTTGGCTTCATCTGGTACCCCTGAAAAGCAGGAATGACTTTTTGCCACCATTTAGTGCAGACCAGGTAGAGTCCCTGGTATGGTTATTAGGGGATGATGTGGATTGCTTCTTGGAGCATTATGCTGCATGTTCACCACAGGTATTAAGGGATTGTATAAACGCAGTGCAGTCATTGACCAGACAGGCTTTGTGTAAGCTGAGCTTTGTTCAACCCATACTGCAGACATGGTCAGACTTGTTGCACCCAGCCTCAGTCAGCTTACAACGTCATTCCTCTGCTCAAGGCACTCTTCCTACATCCCTGACAGCACCCCCAGTGACGGCCCTGTATACTCTGCTAACTACCACATACCAGTCCTCTGCTCCCACTCGCTGCACCTATTTTTTCTTTAACCCTGTAAAGAAGTCCTCTGTAGCAACTGCTCCCTCCTCTGTTCCATCTTCCAGCTCTTCTCTGTCCTCAGCTGCTCCATTCGTTTGCAGACCTGCGTTTACTTGCAGTGCTCCAGTAGTTAAAACCAGAAAAAAGCAAAAATTCTTTCTAACCAGTACCATCCTGCCAGTATCCAAACCGGTGAGCCTGCCGTCTGAGAACCTGCCTTCCATGGTTCAGCCTGGTGCCTCGGCGCCCACAATTCAGCCTGATGTCTTTACCCAGCCTGATGCCTCTACCCAGCCTGATGAACTGATCCAGCCTGATGATCCTATTATGCCAGGTGACTCGGTGCCCGCTGTTTTGTCAGGTGACTCGGAGCCCACTGTCTTGCCAGGTGCCCGCAGTCGAGCAAGACGATCCAATGCCTGATGACCCAGTGCCCGCTGTCATGCCTGGTGACCCGATGCCCACTGTCGAGCCAGACGATCCAACGCCAGATGACCCGGTGCCCGCTGTCGATCCAGACGATCCGGTACCTGATGACCCGGTGCCCGCTGTCATGCCTGGTGACCCGATGCCCGCTGTCAAGCCAGACGATCCAATGCCTGATGACCCAGTGCCCGCTGTCATGCCTGGTGACCTGATGCCCGCTGTCGAGGCAGACGATCCAATGCCTGATGACCCGGTGCCTGCTGTCGAGCCAGACGATCCGGTACCTGATGACTTGGTACCTGCTGTCATACCTGGTGACCCGATGCCTGCTGTCGAGCCAGACGATCCAATGCCTGATGACCCAGTGCCCACTGTCATGCCTGGTGACCCGATGCCTGCTGTCGAGCCAGACGATCCGGTACCTGATGACCCGGTGCCCACTGTCGTGCCAATTGACTCAGAGCCCACTGTCGTGCCTGGTGACTCGGTGCCCACTGCCTTGCCAGGTGACGCGGTGCCCGCTGTCGAGCCAAATGACCTGATGCCTGGTGACCTGATGCCCGCTGTCGAGCCAGACGATCCAATGCCTGATGACCCAGTGCCCGCTGTCATGCCTGGTGACCCGATGCCCGCTGTCGAGCCAGATGATCCAACGCCAGATGACCCGGTGCCCGCTGTCGATCCAGACGATCCGGTACCTGATGACCCGGTGCCCACTGTCATGCCTGGTGACCCGGTGCCCGCTGTCGATCCAGACGATCCGGTACCTGATGACCCAGTGCCTGCTGTCATGCCTGGTGACCCGATGCCCGCTGTCGAGCCAAATGACCTGATGCCTGGTGACCCGATGCCCGCTGTCGAGTCAGACGATCCGGTGTCTGACCCAGTGCCCACGGTCATGCCAGTTGACTCGGAGCCCACTGTCGTGCCTGGTGACTCGGTGCCCACTGCCTTGCCAGATGACGCGGTGCCCGTTGGCGAGCCAAATGACCTGATGCCTGGTGACCCAGTGCCCGCTGTCATACCTGGTGACCCGATGCCCGCTGTCGAGCCAGACAATCCAATGCCTGATGACCCAGTGCCCGCTGTCATGCCTGGTGACCCGATGCCCGTTGTCGAGCCAGACGATCCAATTCCTGATGACCCAGTGCCCGCTGTCATGCCTGGTGGCCCGATGCCCGCTGTCGAGCCAGACGATCTAGCGCCAGATGACCCGGTGCCTGCAGTCGAGCCAGACGATCCGGTACCTGATGACCCGGTGCCCGCTGTGGTGCCAATTGACTCAGAGCCCACTGCCGTGCCTGGTGACTCGGTGCCTACTGCCTTGCCAGATGACGCGGTGCCCGCTGTCGAGCCAAATGACCTGATGCCTGGTGACCCAATGCCCGCTGTCGAGCCAGACGATCCAATGTCTGACCCAGTGCCCGCGGTCATGCCAGTTGACTCGGAACCCACTGTCGTGCCTGATGACCCGGTGCCCACCGCTCCGTCTGGGGGCCCAGTGCCCGCTGCCCGTCCTGGGGGTCCGGCGCCTGCCGCTCCGCCTGGGGGCCCGGAGCCTGCCGCCCCGCCTGGGGGCCCAGCGCCTGCCCCCCCGCCTGGGGGCCCGGCGCCCGCCGCTCCGCCCGGGGGCCCGGTGCCCGCCGCTCCGCCTGAGGGCCCACTGCTCCGCATGGGGGCCCGGCGCCCGCCGCCCCGCCTGGGGGCCCGGCGCCCGCCGCTCCGCCTGGGGGCCCGGCGCCCACCGCTCCGCCTGGGGGCCCGGCGCCCGCCGCTCCGCCTGGGGGCCCGGCACCCGCCACCCCGCCTGGGGGCCCTGTGCCCGCCGCCCCTCCTGGGGGCCCTGTGCCTGCCGCCCCTCCTGGGGGCCCTGCGCCTGCCGCCCCTCCTGGGGGCCCTGTGCCTCTGCCCGGCGTCCAGCCCGATGTGCCGCTGCCCGGAGTCCAGCCCGATGTGCCGCTGCCCGGAGTCCAGCCCGATGTGCCGCTGCCCGGAGTCCAGCCCGATGTGCCGCTGCCCGGAGTCCAGCCCGATGTGCCAGTCTTTGATATCCCGCCAGTTACCAGACCCGGGCGGTGGAACATTTTGCCCAGCTAGGACTGTTTCGAGCGTCCTGAGGCCGCTCCTTGAGGGGGGGTACTGTCAGGAATGGACTTGCCAATAATGGTGGGACAGCCTTGTGGGCTGCAGTACCAGGGCTGGTGTCACGATATAAGGTCAGGTTCAGAGACCAGTTGCTACAGCAGTTGTAAGGCTTACCTGAAACCAGCAGGATTGGTACACCAGCGGCCCACCCTGGGAATGACGCAGGCTCACCTGAGGTGCAGGGTCTAAGCATCCACCGGTCTTCCCCAGAGCTCCTAATGGTGGAGATGGATTTGGCTGCGTGTGAATGCCAGGTCGCAGATCTCAGGATCACCCCACCAGGGAATGAGTAGGCTGGAAACCAAAAGCGGATCAAACAGTTCAGGGATCAAACAGAAGCGGAGTCAGTCACAAGCCAGGGATCGGTCACCAATGGTAGTAGATAGGATGAGGCAGAATCGTAGTCAGTAGCAAGCCAAAGGTCGGTAACGTAGATGAAGACAGCAGCAGGAATAGTAAGCAGGATATTGGCTGGTAAAGCACAATAATCTGGCAACCAGGAAGTGCAGAGACATGGCTTTTATAGGAAGTTCATGGGAGGAGCAAGGAGTTCAAGGTTCAAGACAAAACAGGGCAAAGGCAGGATCATCCAAAGAATTGTCAAGGGAGCTGTCCAGCATTCCAGGTGGCTCAGTGAGAAGAAACACTATCTCTCACCGCAGAAGGCCCAGGTTCGATTCCAGGCTCTGACAGCTGGCCAGCGGGTGCTCTCAGCAATCAGAGACTCAACCCTGCAGTCAGCCAAAACACCTGAGGCTGATTGCAGGTGTATTTAAGGGATGGCCAGACCTGCAGTCTGGGCCTTGGTGTGTGTTTTTCCATGGGCCCCTGTATCTTGTTACCTGCATTCCTGTTCCTGTTCCTGTCTGACTGATTTGTTGCCGACCCTGCCTGATCCGGACCTCTGCTGACTTCTCCTGTTTGATCCCTGGCTTGTGACCCCGACCATTCTCTGCGTGACCCCCTGTACCTACCTGCCCGTTAGTTGCTGTACCCGGCTCGTGACCTGACTACTCTCTGCTTGCTCCTCCTGTTCCTACCTGCCCGATTGTTATTGACCCGGCCTGCCTGACTACGCTTGCATTGTATGTATTGTTATCTGTGGGTGGTTTGGTTTGGTTCGTTTGCACTGTGTTATGTTTTCGTATTGCACTGCGTTTATGTATTGTTAGTATTAATAAATTATATTGTTTATAACATATCTGAAGCCTGCGTTTCCCTGCGTCAGTTCACATACCTCTGGTCATACCCGGAGCCCTGACAATACCCATTCCTATCGGTTTCCTTAAAATATGTTTTAGTGTATAGGACATCCTTTTCTATAAAAATATTTAGATCCAGAGAATTCACCGATATTTTATCTACCGTATTTTCCGGCGTATAAGACGACTGGGCGTATAAGACGACCCCCCTACTTTTCCTGTTAAAATATAGGGTTTGGGCTATACTCGCCGTATAAGACTACCCCCCTCTTCCAACCAATCACGGCAAGCAATGTACCAGTATTTTCTGTGCACACTGTGCACACTGCATACAAAGCCTGCTTGGATTGGGTGGGTCAGCTCTCCCTGCCTGCCCAGCCCTGCCTGTCTCCAAGATACCATAAATTGCACAGAACTGCCACAGACATTATAATATTAATAATTAATTACCGTATCTCATAGAAGTTAAGGGGACAAGGTCGGATGCAGCAGTACCATACCGGTACTTCCGAGCTGACGCTTCTGCACATGTCTTCGGCAGCAGTAGACGATCACTGATCGCCATTCCTCGCAGAACTGCATGAGACGTCGGATGCAGCCGTTCAGTGCTCGATTGATCGTGACTGAAACTGTGACATGCGCAGAATCACTGTGTATCCCTTCTCTGCATATCACAGTTTCAGTCAAGCTCAATCGAGCACTGCTGCATCCGACGTCTCATGCAGTTCTGCGAGCTATGGTGATCCGCGATCGTCTACTGCTGCCGAAGACATGCGCAGTAGCGTCAACCCGGGAAGTACGGTAAGGTTTCAGCACAGCACCCGGCGTATAAGACGACCCCCGACTTTGTAGACGATTTCCAGGGGTTAAAATGTCGTCTTATACGCCGGAAAATACGGTATGTTAAAAGTGAATCCATATTCATTATTAGTTATGGCCTGTAAAAAAATATTCAAAGAATCCACCGAGCCCTCCCAAATATGCAGAATATCATCGATATATCTTCTCCATGAGACGAGCCCTTTCCAATTTTTTCCAAAGATTTCCTTCTCCTCCCATCTAGATAAAAATAGGTTAGCCAAACTGGGTGCAAATTTTGCGCACATATCTACCTCTTTCTTCTGCACATAAAAATCACCATTGTACCAAAAATTATTATTTTCCATATAAAATTCCAACAATTGTATAATAAATTTCTTCTGTTTTATGTGAAGGTCTGTGAATTTTTTTAGCACCCATTTGATAGCTCTTATACCGTCATCATGTTTGATACTAGTGTAAAGAGAGTTTACATCTATTGTGACTAAGATCGTGTCTTTTGAAACTTTCATATTTTGGATAAGATCTATTACTTCCTGCCTATCTTTAAGATAAGAGGGCATCTTCTTAACTATTGGTTGCAGGAAGAAGTCTATATACTCCCCTGTTCTGGAGTGTAATCCACCAATGCCGTTAATTATAGGTCTCCCCGAGGGATTTACTAGACTTTTATGGATTTTGGGTAGGCAATAAATGATGGGCATTTTACAATGGGATGGAACCAGATATTTTGCTTCTCTTCCATTCAATATACCATCTTTTTCCGCAGATTTAACTAAATTCTGAAGAAATGTTTTATATTTATAGATAGGATTACTATTAATCTTACAATATGTCTCGGTATCGTTCAAGATTGAGCCCATAACCTCTTCATAAGCTGGTCTAATATCAGCACTCCCCCTCCCTTATCCGCCGGACTAATTACGATGCTCTTTTTCTTCTTTAAGGAATCTAAACCGAAATGAAAGGATTCCTCCTCTTTAAATTTTTTTATTTGAATATCCCTCAAATCCTCTATCATCATCTGTTTGAAAACTTCTATATTTTTATTGGTATTATTAGTCGGATTAAATGTAGAATTATTCCTCAAACCACTATGTACGAATAATTCTGACGGGCTATTCTTATTGGCATTTTTATTGGGGCCAGGTAATGAGGCAAAGTACTTTTTAATATTCAACTTCCTTATGAATTTATTAATATCAATATAAGTATTGAATTTATCCAAATTGGATTTAGGAGCAAATTTTAATCCTTTAACACCTTAATCTCATCTTGAGTCAAAGGAGTAGACTATGCTGTAATACAATAATAGAGTAATACACTGATTTTTTTTACCTATCTGATGTTCATCTGTTATGATCTGCACAAGTTTTTGATTAAAGCTTTCCACGATATGCACGATGACATTTGGCACCCATGATATATTGCACTATTCTCATTTCATTGACAAAAATGACGAGGCACCATTCCTTCCACTGACATCAATGATAGGGCATTATTCCTCCCACTCACACCAGCAATGGGGCACTAATCCCTCCTCCTGCTGACTGCAGGCACTATGCTGACCACCAAGCCTGAGACAGTGTCTATTCCACTGGCCACAATATGGCCCCCTAAATTCTGAAAGGACAGTAAACTGGCTCTTTGTTTAGAAAGTTTTGGAGGCCACTGCTCTAAAGTGACTACTCTTCATATTGCCCCTAAACCCAAAGTGTGTTTTTGAGTTTAAGAGCCTTTATTCTTTCTACTGCAATTAGAATACTGCTGTGCTTTTCTACCATACCTATATTCTCTGCTCTGGATCTGTTGCTAAAATACAATTATTCTGATTTTTGTGAAGTCTGCATTGATAGAAAACTGTGGTCATCACCTGTTACTGTTGTCACTGGCCGGTAAACTCCGGTATTCAGTAAAGCAGACCTTGAACTACCAAGCAAGGCCTGCATTTTTCCACAGCCATTTTCCCCTGGACAAAACACTGGAAAGAAAAACCATGTGCAGAAAACCTGCTAGTAAATATTACTGGCTAACCTTGGCTTCTGCACTGCAAGCGGTGGTATCAACATGCTTTTTGTGGACATCATGAGTATTGTTGGTGTAACCTAGGGGGCCAAGATCAGAGCCAGTTGCTAGTAAAAGTGAACAGTCTTTATTGCTCTTTCCAAACACAAACAAAAACAGCTTTGTTCAGCAAAAATAAAGGAAACCATCCATAATTCTGGCAATAACAAGAGAAGGATCCCTGCCAATATACCAGCCTCTGACTTATGTGTTCCAAATGAGGACTTACCAATCCATAGAGTACTGTAAATCAGTCCCCTTTTCATTGAGTAGACTACCCTGGAATCCCTTGCCCTGCATGGGTGTCTCTTAAACTCTTCCTTATAACTTATAACTCCCTATAACTTTTCTGACTCATCACTGGCATCCTGTACACTGTGTATCCCAAATTCTGCAACATTTTGGGTCCTTACAGTGTAGTAGCATCTTTTTTCAAGATTGTTGGTACTCCGCAAAGCCTAAGATCTCCCTGGAAAGGATAGTAATATCATTCTTGCCTAGGAGTGGTGGGTGGCAGCCAGATAAAGTATGTATATTAACTAATCCCCCCATCCGTTTGGTTTGTGCTTTGGCATGAGAGCGTCATGAATAAGAAGGTAGACCTAGCATTTTAATTCAAGATCTGATTTTAAAAGAGAAGTTCGGGATTTGAAGAAAACAAAACACACATACTTATCTAGGTGTCCTAGAGTGTCCTCTGCCATCTCAAAGGCCCCTGATTACTCAGTCCTCGGTGAACAGAGAGCCAATGACTGACCCTCCAGTGCTTACTTGAGCGCTGATCTGTGGAGGGGGCGGAAGCGGCTCGCTGGGAGGCTGAGCAAGCTACTGGTCAGGATTCTGGGTGGATCCCAATTTTAAAGTTAGGATCTCTGTAGACCCTGGACCGGCTCCGTGACGTTTGCCAACAGTGGACTTTAGCCTGCTGTTGACTGAATACAGGTCACAGGAATGCAGAACTAAGTGCACTTTTGTGATCCCCAGGAGAAGTAGGGCCAGAAGAGCTTTGGCCCCACTTCTGTAAATTGTGTTATCCACCTTGTAGTGTTGCACGAATGCATAAATTCTCAGCACTGTATTGATAAAAAATACTAATTTGCATGTAAAACACTCTCTTATATGGATTTCATCTGTGTATTTAGTTGTTTGGCTAGACCTCAGCCGTAATCACTGTTTAAGTATTACAAAACCTCCTGATGCTGTAAAGTGACTGTTTATGTCAACCTGACATCAGGAAGTCCTTTTTCAGTCATCTTGCTTATGCCCTGAAAAAAGAAAACTGTGGGACACATGCTTACCTCCCAACTTTGAACTTGACAAAGAGGGACATCGACTATATGTACAGCTGAGGTTTAAAGATATACCTGCAGCAGCTTTGTAAGAATCCCACCTGAACATGAGGATTTGTCACAAGGACAGAAACGCAAAGTATTGTTTAATAAAAAGTGACTGTAAAGGTTCATTTTTTAAATAAATACACACTTACCTGCTCTGTGCAATGGTATTGCAAAGAACAGCCTGAAACCTCCCCTTCTGGGGTCCCCTTCCAACGCTCTTGGATCATCCTTCATTCTGAGTACCTCCATAGCAAACTGCTTGATAAGGTTGCATTTGTGCAGGCTTAATCAAGAGCCAGGCTGTGTGCATCTATTGACATACACAGCAAGGCTTGCCCCTCCTCCCACTCCCTCCTCACAGGATTTGATTGACAGCAGCAGGAGTCAATGGCTGCCTCCTTTTCCTGTGAGGAGAGTGAGAGAGCACTGCTGCTGCTCTCATGCACAATGCTGGATTGAGATTGGCTTTAATGGATTAAGGTAAAAAACCTTCTGCCTTTACAGCCACTTTAAATGGCTAGCGAACCAAATATATACATCATTTTATTAAAGTGCACCAATTCAATAGCTCCTGCAGAGAATGCAATGAACAACAACTGCACTTCAAATACATTTGGCATAAAATATTTAAAAAACATCTTTTGACACTGTTTTCTACTGAGTACTGCAAGAGCTGTTACGCTTGCTGATGGGTTGAAGGTTTTTTATGGTGGTAAATATTTGTAATACAATTAGGACTCCATCATCCAACTTAGTGTAATGTACAAAATGGCATAGACAGTGTAGTGTTTAGGAGTATAATGTACAACATAGTGTATATAGAGTATAACATAATGAATACAGTGCAGGGGTCAGGAGTGGTTATTGCACAGAGTGGGTCAAGAGTGGTTAATGCTTGGAGATCAGGGGTCAGGAGTAGGTATTGCATTAAGCGCAAGGGACAGGAACACTTAACATGCAGAGGGCAGGGGTCACGAGTGCATAAAGCAGAGTTTACAGGGGTCAGAAGTCCTAAAATATGTGTACAGAACACAACCTAAATCATTGCCCCCCCCCCACCAAATAAATCCCCCCTAATCTATTTCCCTCCAGTACATATCCCTCCCTCTCTACCAGTACAGACCCCTCCACCCCTTAAACTCACTCACCAGAGGTGAGCACTGACATTATGACCACCCACCTAATATTAAGTAGGTCTCCGTTTTACTGCCTCAAAACAGTCCTGACCTGTTGAGGCATGGACTCCACTAGACCTCTGAAGGTATACGGAGGTATCTTGCACCAAGCTATAAATAAAAGACCCTTTAAGCCTCCACCAGCTTTTCTTCTTCATATAGCACCTAGCCATCCACATGATATAAAAGAAATCATGATTCATCAGATCAGACTGTAATGACTGTGCACGTCTCAGCCATTTATTCATGAGAAGAGGCATAGAACAGGGATCTTGTCCCCTCTCTACTCTTTCAATTCATGGAATCCATAGCCTTAACTCAGTCACATTTCAAAGAGCCTGTTATCTCAACTTAGGGAAAGCAAACACCAGCACACAGGCTTTTGCCAGAGCTGTAAATAGCTAACTGAAGTTCTGGCAGGATGTCTGTTAATTTCTGCTGGCCATAAAAAATCTATAGATTAACTCTTCCCTCTGACTTATCGTAAAACTATGACAAGTTTCTTTAGTTCATACCGAACAAATCGAGGTCATACATGACTAAGCTACAGCATACAGAAGGGGAGATAGCAGTCTCCTATCTCCTGGGTGACAGGCTCATCTGATATACTCTGTGTTTAGTATCCCTGGACATAAAATATAATCTTGAACAATAATCTACCAGTTTCCAGAATGCATCCGGTACATATTGAAAGACATTATTATTAATATAAAACTGTGTGTAAGGGAGTGCCATGATACAGTCATAAACACAATGACCTCCCCATTGCCACCCATTAAGCCATTGCCGCTTAATTGGTCAGATGGTCTCTGACAACACCCTCTTGATATCAGAGAAAAAGAGATTCCCCCTAAAGTTGAAAGCTCTCCATCAACCAAGGAACATCTGTCAAGGTACAAGAGCCAATAACACCTTGCTCAGTGACTTAACTCTGCTGAAACAGACTTTCCAATTACCGTATTTTTCGCTCCATAAGATGCATTTTTTTCCCCCCAAAAAAGGGGGGAAAATGTCAGTGCATCTTATGGAGCGAATACCGGTCCGGTATTCCCGCTGCCGCTGCATCAGAATACCAGGCTGGCAGCTCGTCCCTGCTCTGCAGTAGAACCTTACCTGTTCCTCAGTCCAGTGCTGTACAGTCTTCCCGCGCCGGTATCTTTAGTGTGGGCTTTCGGCTGTGACAGCCGGGTGCCCAGTGCGCATGTGTGAGAAGCGCTGTGCTTTGTGACTGGTACAGTGTCTTCTGGGACACATGACAGGTCCCAGAAGACGCCAGACCAATCACAAAGCGCAGCGCTTCTCGCGCATGCGCAGTGGGCACCCGGCTATCAGCAGAGTGCCAACACTAAAGGGAGGACAACTGTCAAATTCAGGTACCCGCTACCCCTCCCTCCCCAAAGGTCTGCAGTCTCTTAGTCATCCCCTGTACTGTCCGCAGTCTCTGGTCATCCCCTGTACTGTCCGCAGTCTCTGGTCATCCCCTGTACTGGCCGCGGTCTCTGGTCATCCCTGTGACGATCGCGGCGTCAGACCCCCGACCTTCTCACAAAACTCGTGACCGAAGGACTAGCCAATCTAAAACTGCGATGTCACGTGTGTAACAATGCCACACCCAGCTGTACCTGCACAACGCCCGGCACCCAGCTCAAAAATGTTTTATCGCACAGAGCTCCCTGCTGTGGCCTGACTGGCCTGTGACACTTCCAACAAACACACACACACACATCCAGATGTCACTGTGACTCTCAGAAAAGGAGAGGGAGAATATGTTTGTACAAGATGGTTGACCCTTTGCCAAGATGGAGGTTGGAGCCAAAATGGTTGAACCGCGTCCATCTCTGGGTGTACGCTTGCTACAATCCCCTGTACTGTCCACAGTCTCTGGCCATCCCCTGTACTGTCCGCAGTCTCTGGTCATTCCCTGTACTGTCCGCAGTCTCTGGTCATCCCCTGTAATGTACGCAGTCTCTTGGTCATCCCCTGTACTGTCCGCAGTCTCTTGGTCATTCCCTGTACTGACCGCAGTCTCTTGGTCATCCCCTGTACTGTCTGCAGTCTCTTGGTCATCCCCTGTACTGTCCAAAGTCTCTTGGTCATCCCCTGTACTGTCCGCAGTCTCTTGGTCATCCCCTGTACTGTCCGCAGTCTCTGGTCATCTCCTGTAGCACATCCGCAGTCTCTTGGTTATCCCCTGTACTGTGCCCGCAGTCTCTGGTCATCTCCTGCACTGTGCCCGCAGTGTCTGGTCATCTCCTGCAGTATGTCTGCAGTCTCTGGTCATCTCCTGCAGTATGTCCGCAGTCTCTGGTCATCTCCTGTAGTGTGTTCGCAGTCTCTGGTCATCTCCTGTACTGTGTCCGCAGTCTCTGGTCATCTCCTGTACTGTGTCCGCAGTCTCTGGTCATCTCCTGTACTGTGTCCGCAGTCTCTGGTCATCTCCTGTACTGTGTCCGCAGTCTCTGGTCATCTCCTGTACTGTGTCCGCAGTCTCTGGTCATCTCCTGTACTGTGTCCGCAGTCTCTGGTCATCTCCTGTACTGTGTCCGCAGTCTATGGTCATCTCCTGTACTGTGTCCGCAGTCTATGGTCATCTCCTGTACTGTGTCCGCAGTCTCTGGTCATCTCCTGTACTGTGTCCGCAGTCTCTGGTCATCTCCTGTACTGTGTCCGCAGTCTCTGGTCATCTCCTGTACTGTGTCCGCAGTCTCTGGTCATCTCCTGTACTGTGTCCGCAGTCTATGGTCATCTCCTGTACTGTGACTGCAGTCTCTGGTCATCTCCTGTACTGTGACTGCAGTCTCTGGTCATCTCCTGTACTGTGACTGCAGTCTCTGGTCATCTCCTGTACTGTGACCGCAGTCTCTGGTCATCTCCTGTACTATGACCGCAGTCTCTGGTCATCTCCCCTAACCACATGTAGCATTAGACCCCAACCGCTTCAACCCTGGCAGAACGACCAAACTAAAAATCTTAAACGACGCAGTCGTGCGCTGGAACGATTATGGCGCATCTTCAATCTCTCTCTCTACTGGCGCATTCCCCTCCCAGCTTAAGCACGCGCACATCACCCCCATACTCAAAAAACCCTCCCTGGACCCCACCGACCTGAACAACCTTAGACCCATCTCCCTGCTGCCATTTACTTCCAAGCTCCTTGAGCTCTTAGTCTACAATCGCCTAAGCGCCCACCTCACTGACAACAACCTCCTCGATCCACTCCAGTCTGGCTTCTGTCCCCTACACTCCACCAAAACCGCCCTACTCAAAATCACAAATGACCTGCTAACCGCCAAAGCTAGTGGCCACTACTCAGTCCTCTTACTCCTCGACCTTTCCGCGGCCTTCGACACAGTCGACCACCCCCTCCTCCCTAATAAACTACACTCCCTCGGCATCAGAGACTCCGCTCTCTCCTGGCTCTCCTATCTATCCCAACGCTCCTTCTGGGTTACCTATAATGCTACCACCTCCCCCTCTCTGTTGGGGTCCCCCAAAGCTATGTCCTCGGGCCCCTTCTCTTCTCAATCTGCACCTCCTCCCTGTGCAAACTGATACACTCCCACAGCTTCAACTATCACCTCTACGCCGATGACACGCAAATTTACCTCTCCACCCCTCGCCTCACCCCTTCAGTCTCCGCCCGTATCACCCACTTACTGAACGACATATCAGACTGGATGTTGCTCCATTTCCTCAAATTGAACCTTTCCAAAACCGAGCTCCTGATTTTCCCCCCAGCCCGTGCCCCCCCTCACCCTCTCCATCACGACCAACAACGCCACCATCAGTCCCACCCCGCAAGCCAAAGTCCTAGGTGTCACTCTAGACTCAAACCTGTCCTTCCAACCCCATGTCCAATCGTTGGCAAACTCATGCAGGCTCCACCTACGCAACATCTCCAAAATACGTTCGTTCCTAACCCTAGACACTACTAAACAACTCGTTCACTCCCTTATTATCTCACGTTTGGACTACTGTAACTCCCTTCTGACCGGCCTACCTCATCGCAGACTATCCCCGCTTCAGTCTATCCTGAACTCAGTGGCCAGACTCATCCACCTTACCAACCGCTCCACTTCTGCCACCCCCCTCTGTCATTCCCTCCACTGGCTCCCGATTGCCCAACTCATTAAATTCAAACTACTAACACAGACCTACAAAGCCATTCATAACGCTACCCTAAATTACCTCACCGACCTGATACCCAAATACCACACTACCCGTAATCTTCGCTCCTCACAAGACCTACTTTCTAGCTCCCTGGTCTCCACCTCCCACGCCCGACTGCAGGACTTCTCCAGGACTTCCCCATCCTCTGGAACTCACTACTCCAATCCATTAAACTGTCACCTACCCTCCTCACCTTTAGACGCACCCTGAAAACCTATCTCTTCAGGGAAGCCTACCATGCCCTCACCTAACAGCCGATCTCCTCCACTCCTCCTACCACTCCATCCCCCACAGCCACTTCCTCCTGTACCACTATCCCCTCCCTCCTAGATTGTAAGCTCGAAAGAGCAGGGCAGTTGAACCCCTCGTGTTTTGTTTTGTTACTGTATTGTCTCATGTTCTGTCCCCCACTATAATGTACAGCGCTGAGCAAATCTTTTAGCGCTATATGAATACTGTATTATAATAATAATAATAATCTTCTGTACTGTGTCCGCAGTCTCTGGTCATCTCCTGTAGTATGTCCGCAGTCTCTGGTCATCTCCTGTACTGTGTCCGCAGTCTCTGGTCATCTCCTGTAGTACGTCCGCAGTCTCTGGTCATCTCCTGTAGTATGTCCGCAGTCTCTGGTCATCTCCTGTACTGTGTCTGCAGTCCATTGGTTTAGAATATTTTTTTTCTTGTTTTCCGCCTCTAAAACCTAGGTGCGTCTTATGGTCAGGTGCGTCTTATGGAGCGAAAAATACGGTATTTACCTTTTTCACCTCTTTTGTTTGGCTGTTGCTTGTTCTCTTTGTTACTTTGTAATACCTTTTTTGGGTTTTTCTGTAAATATTTTACTTGCATAATTATACCCTGTGACGGAAGCGTAGGCAGGACAGAACACACAAAGAAGATGGGGAACACAGAAAACTTTATTAAACTATGCAAGACACTCAATCAAGACAGTTCATGGCACAACGCAACATGCGGCTTGTAGGGACACCCACGGTAAGCGGGCTCACGTGGACTCAACGGGACCTTGGCTGTGGAGTCTGGCCTCAATGCAGCTCCCACACAGCTTACTAGTGACAACAGGCTCACAGGGGCCCAACGGGACTTTGGCTGTGGAGCCTGGCCTCAACACAGCTCCCACAGAGCTTACTAGGGACAACAGGCTCACGGGGACCCAACGGGACTGTGGCTGTGGAGTCTGGCCTCAACACAGCATACTAGGGACAACAGGCTCACGGGGACCTAATGGGACTTGGGCTGTGAAGTCTGGCCTCAACACAGCTCCCACACAGCATACTAGGGACAACAGGCTCATGGGGACCCAACAGGACTGTGGAGTCTGGCCTCAACACAGCATACTAGGGACAACAGGCTCGCGGGGACCCAACAGGACTTTGGCTGTGGAGTCTAGCCTCAACACAGCTCCCACACAGCATACTAGGGACAACAGGCTCACAGGGACCCAACGGGACTTGGGCTGTGGAGTCTGGCCTCAACACAGCGTGCTAGGGACGACATCAGGCTCACGGGGACTCAACAGGTAGTGATGTCTCAAGCACTCAGGGGCATCACAGATAGCTATACTCCGGGCACGCCATGGGGCGGTTCAAGTAAGGGTAGTCTGGGCGCGCAGCAGGGACAGTTGAGGACATGGGTGGTCGGTGCGCACACCAGGGACAGTTCAGGACACGGGTGGTCGGTGCGCACAACAGGGACAGTTCAGGTCATGGGTGGTCTGTGCGCACACCAGGGACCATTCAGGACACGGGTGGTCTGTACGCACACCAGAGACCGTTCAGGACACGGGTGGTCTGTGTGCACACCAGGGGCAGTTTAGGACACGGGTGGTCTGTGCACACACCAGGGACAGTTCAGGATACGGATGGTCTGTGCGCACAGCAGGGACAATTCATGGCTTCTAGGGACACTTACAATAGGCGTCTTGCAGGTGCTCAGCAGCAGGCGGCTTCCAGAGGGGGGTAGGCGACTTGCAGACGCTCAGCAGCAGGCAGCTTCCAGGGACAAAGTGGTCAGCAGACAGGATGGCTTCCCAGGGGCCCAGCGATCCGCAGACAGGACAGCTTCCCAGGGGCCCAATGATCAGCAGACAAGACGGCTTCCCAGGGACCCTCAGCAATGGACGGCGGTCCAAACAGTGGCCATCTTTTCAGGGGACAGCAGTGATTAGCAGGCAGGGGCCCTCACAGCGGCCAGCTTCTCCAGGAGCCCAGCGTTCAGCAGGCAGGGGCCCTCACAGCGGCCAGCTTCTCCAGGGGCCCAGCGATCCGCAGGAAGAGGCCCTCGCAGCGGCCAGGAACAGCAGCGGGAGTCATGGCTGTGGGGTCTGACCGTTGAGGAGGTGGGCTCATGCAGAGCGCTCAGCGGAGATGGCTGCGGAGGCCCAGGCCCCACCCGGACCTCCCACGACAGTGGTGGCCCCAGGGACAGCAGTGGCAGGAAGAGACCAGCTGGCTCTCGTGCCGGCCTTTTAAAGCTCCCGGACACTTCCGAGTTGCCCCGGCAACGACCGGCCCAGCGCCACGTTGCTGGGGCAACAAGGCACACCCTCTCGACTCGGGCCGTGCTGAGGGATCGCGGTCTTTGTCTCCGGTGGGCGCAGAGCGCGGCAACGCCTCGTACCAGCGCCGTGCCCGCCGGGGACATGCGGAGACACCTTGGCGGTCTGACGCTGGGGTCTCCCGGTGGGGGGTCCCCTGCCCCCATCCTGCACAGCCTGGCTTCCGAGGCTGTGTAGGATGAGGACGCGGCTAGGAGGGGGAAGGGTGAAGGCACACCGTGACATACCCTTTTCATTATTAAACAAAATTTGTTGACACTATCTCTAAATGCGCTAATATAAACAAAAAGAATCCCTGTCTCTTGAACAGCGCTACTGTAGCATATACCTCTGACGTTTATTTTTCATAATTGTAATTGCTACTCTTGTGAAATTTTCCTGCTTTTCGGCAATTTAATTAATTGGATTGGACTACACGGGTCAGTCTTTGCTCCCTCCATTCATCATGGAGCCTTGGCCACCCATGAGCCTGTCACCAGTTTACCGGTTTTCCTTCCTTTGACCACTTTTGGTAGGTCCTGACAACTGCAGACTGGGAACATTCCACAAGAGCTGTAGTATTGGAATCACTCTAACCCAGTCATCTAGCCATTGCAATTTGGCACTGTCAAAGTTGCTCAGATTCTCACGTTTGCCCATTTCTTCTGTTTTTAGCTCATCAGCTTTAGGGATAACATGTTCACTTGCTGCCTAATATATCTCACCCACATTCAGATGCCATTTTAACAGGGGCAGACTGACAACTCATGGGGTCCCCGGGCAATAGGGGATCATGGGGCCCCTGTGCCCTCACCCACATTCAAACCACACCCAAAAAAGCCTATGAAAAAGCCTATGAAAGGTACCAGGGGCATCTCATTGGTCCCCCTACTGACCCCAGGTCCTTGGGCAGTGCCCTAGTGCCTGAATGGTCTGTCCGCCCCTGCATTTTAACTATATAATCACATATTACCTGTCAGTAATCAAAATGTGCTGATCCATTTTGTGGTCAATTCATTCATATGCAAATCAAACCGCACCTTATTAATATGCAAACATCATAGAAATTTGTATTTGAAAGAGCTATGGGAATTGTAGCAGGGGCAAAGTCTTTATGAGACCGTGGAGCATTATAGTGAAAATGCAGGACAGTCCCACACAATTCAGGACTGTTAGGACAAGTCCATTTGTAGCGCACTGGACATAATGTCTAAAGGCATCTCACATGTAAGTAGTTGCTTCAGCCAGTGTTGTATTTAGGTTTTGTGCTGCCCTAGGCAACACAAAAATCAGCGCCCCCCCTGCAGAGAAAACCTTCCACTACCACAGCCCCCATACACTAGCCACCATCCGCCACAGCAAGACAGAAAAAGACGCTTGCCTTCACAGCTCCATACATCCCCCGGGAACAAGAGTCGGGCTGTGCATACACCATCATTAAACCCACAGCCTCTCTCAGAACCCACCAGGTCCCCATGCTGCGTGTGTCCCTTCTTCTGTCCCTGCTTCCGAGGGGCAGTGCTGCCCCCCCAAAAAAAATGCCACCCTAGGCAAATGCCTTGTTTGCCTTGTGGTAAATACACCCCTGGCTTCAGCAGGGAGACCAAGAGTACACCTGTAAGTGCTATTACAATATTTTTTTTCATTTATGTGCAAGATGCTTTCCTCTTTCACCCTTGGTTCACATCTCTGCAGGTGGTGCCGCTGCAGATCCGCACGAAAATCCGTGCAGAATCGCCACTCGCACAGAGAAATATGGACCCACGGGCGGGTGCCATTAGTTCTAATGGCACGCTGCCTGCACTGGAAAACGCAACCGTACTAGGAACCGAGGTTCCCTTGCGGGTTGCGTTTTCAGAAGAAGTGCAGGGACTTCTTCTCTGTGTGTCACCAGAGTCCATTCAAATGAATTGACTCTCGTGCCCGTGCAAAACGCAGCCTGCACGGCCGCATATATGTGAACCAGGGCTAAAGGCTAAGTTCACCTTTTAAGAACAAAATATTAAATGCACATTTTTTTGCAGGTAGAAAAATTTGCATGTATTATTTTTTTTTTCTTAGGAGCCTGTGAAGCATTGCACCCACAATCAGCAGATTGCAGGTGCAATGTCAGTCTCCTGAAGACTCAAAGCACGCTGTCTGCCCATACCTCCGGGCAGCGGCATCCTGAGGCAGGTGGGGAGGGTGCGGTCTGCACTGGGTGACACCGACCGCACAGGGTGACACTAAACCCGCTCCACAAAAAGGTAAGTTGTAAAGCAAGCAGACTATCCGGTGTCACCCCGTATAGGTTGCATGCTGACGATCCTGCAGGGATCGTCGGCATGCAACCTATACGGGGCGATACCAGACCCGCTCCAAGAAAAGGTAAGTTGTAAAGAAGGCCGACAATCCCCGGAGGATGATTTGGATCTGTGGATTGAGCATAATGGATCGGAGTCCGATCCATTATGCTCAATCTGCAGATCCGATCCATTCTGCGGGAATCGTTGGAGGGGGTGTCACCAAGTGTTACCGCTCCGGGTGACATCAACCCTAGGGATGCCTCTGCCTCCGGGTATTACAGGCAGGCAGTTACTGAAGTCCAGGAAGAATCAATGAACTGTGAGAGCGCTCACCAGCGCCCATGCAGCTTATTAAGTACTACAAGTCATCTACCACAATGTGACAGCGAGTGTGGGGAGGAAATCATCCACCCGCTGTCACAACAGGGGATCAGGTCAGGGTGCTGGTAGGTGCTTTTGCTTTAGTAACATGGTACTAGAAAAGAACTTATCCTTTAAAGAGATTGTGTCACCAACCTAAAAAAAATTGTGAGTAAAGCACAGAAAAGTCAGGAATTTTACATGTGTATTTGCAGCTTTTTTCTATTACACAAATTATTTTTTATTCACTTGCAATGTTCCTTTGAACTTACTCACTCACACGAGTTAATTTTCTTGACATAAACTTGGAGTAGGTGTGACAGGAAATGCCATAGAGTGCCACTTGAATGACAGCTCCAAGTCTGCTAGGGCTGCTGACATCACATCTAAAGTGACGGCACCCAGAAGCAGTCTCAGGCTCTTTAAAGCGTTTGTAAAGGCAGATTTGTTTACTAAAATTACAAACATGCTATACTTACCTGCTTTGTGCAATGGTATTGCACAGATCGGCCCTAAACATTTTCTTCTGCTGTCCCATGCTGGCACTCTATGCTCCTCTTCTTCTCTGAGTGCCCCCACAAGCCGCTTACTATGGGCCCCTCATGTGGGCTCGATCCTGAGCCAGGCTGGGTGCATCTATTGATACATACTACATTGTTTGGCCCAGCCCCCTGCTCTCTTTTCACAAAATTTGACTGGACAGCAGCAGGAGCCATTGGCAAAGCCTGAGAAAAAGGAGAGGAGAGAAGATCAGCAGATGGGCACAATGCTGGATCGATGGAGTCAAGTAAGTGTTTGGAGGGGGAGGCTCAGCAAATGCTAAAATATTTTTTTACCTTAATTCAGGGAATGCATTAAAGTGGTTCTAAAGCCTTAAGGTTTTTTACCTTAATGCATTCTATGCATTAAAGTAAAAAACCTTTTGTGTGTGGGATCCCCCCCATACTTACCTGAACCCCATTGCGATCCATCACTGTGCACGACAGCAGCATCTCTCTTCTCTGTGCCTCTGGACAGGGCTGATCCACAGCAGCGGGAGCTATTTGCTCCCTCTTCTATCAATCAAACTCTGTGACGAGGGAACAGGGAGCTGGGCTGCACCCCACTTGAAAGGATTAAATGGAATATAACTGAATCCATTTTGTATACACTAATACAAGATGCTAGTTTAACATACATATATGAGATATGTACACACTAACAAAACAGTTTATGCCAGCTTCATGCAGAAATAAGTGTTTTTGCAAACTTTACAAAAAAAGCAGATAAGCTTTACTCTCATTTCTGAAAAGTTGTAACCACAACTTGGGCGTTGGGTCAGATTACAGCCATGGTCAGATATGGTATGATAGATAAAGCAGAAGAGTGAAAATGCAAACCTCATACAAATAATTGTGGAGTTAAGGTAAAAAAATGTACATGTATTTGATTGGATGGGCTGAGGGTGTGTTTGCCCAAAGACTATAGTATAATAACCCTGATGTTATGCCAATAAAACTGAAGTGTTTGCAATCGCAACTGAGGTGACTTGAGTGCATTCACTTTCCGAGATCTCATAGCTGTGTCAGGGTGTGACCGTTGGTATCTTGAGGGGGCCCCCAAGGAACAGGAAAAATACCACCTACTTACTTTCAGTGGTGTCAGAAAGTGGGATAATTGCCAAGGTAAGTGAGAGTTTTATTTTTTAATGCTTTCTTTACCGAGGTAATTATTCTGAATTTAAGGGAAATTTGGTGGGTGGAGTTTTAGGAGCGAGACTAAGGGATTCTCGGCTCGGGGAATAATACCAGGACACACCTGGCACAGCATTTTGTATAATTTGTAAAAAGTGTGTTATTGTTTTTTTTTTGTCTTGTTTGTTAGACAAGACAAAAAAAAAACAATAACACACTTTTTACAAATTAAAAAGGGATTAACGTAAAGAATATGTAGCAAGGGTATCCCCTAATTTACTGCTATGGGTAATTCCTCAGGTAAGGAGGAAGGACCTCATCATGTGCCGCCACAAAAGTTGATTAAGTTGTTAAGAAAAACTAGAGAGCTGAGGGGAAAGAACACATCTACCTTAAATGAAACTTATAATAAATATCATAAGGGGATACCCTTGCTACATATTCTTTACGTTAATCCCTGGGTGGATAATTTAGTGGGATGGTCAAAAAGACTGGGTGGAGCTAGTTTTCCTTGTGAAGGGGGAAATGACACTATGTGTATGAATATGATTAGAGGAATGTGTTTGCATGAACAGCCTCAGGTAGGTATCTGGGGGACTGGAAATCCAGATTGGGACAAGAATTATATGTATGAAGGGGGTAAGAATTGGTTGAAGTATGCACCAGGCTATAAGACTTTAATTGTAGCAAATGATTTCACACCACCACCGCCATACAAACACAGCGAGGCACGTCTCCCTCAGTGTTATGCAGACTCGCCGGCAGCATATACCATGGCCAGTATATCCATGCTCAATGACTGGGTACCCACCCATGCTTCAGTACTTATCCAATACGTGGATGACTTACTGATTAGTTCTGTGAGTGAGAAGGCATGTCAGGCTGATTCATTGTCATTGTTACGGTTTCTGGCTGATCAGGGACAGAAAGTCTCTCGCAAAAAGATGCAGTTTGTGGCACCACAAGTTGAGTACCTAGGATTTGTATTGTCTGAGGGCCAGAAGGGGCTGAGCCTAAGGAGAGTGGCAGCAATATGTCAACAACCAAAACCAGAAACTAAGGTTCAGATGCAATCCTTCCTAGGTATGGTAAACTATTGTAGACAGTGGATTCCTGACTGTTCTTATTATGACAATGTATTACGCCAAGTGACACTGAAAGATCAGCCAGACCGTATTGAATGGACGCTGCCATTGTTGCGGGCATTTGAATATTTGAAGACAACACTGGTCTCCTCTCCCGCATTAGGGTTACCGGATTATACTAAATCTTTTCATTTGTATTGTAAAACTGCATGTAAAACCATGGCTGCAGTACTAGCTCAAGAGCACGGAGGTGCCATGAGGCCGGTAGCATATTTATCAAAAACAATGCCCATCCCAGGTCCAGGGCATGCCGGGGTGTCTCCAAGCTTTGTCTGTGTGTGCCTTGGCTGTGGAAATGGCATCTATCATAGTTTTGGGGAACCCATTGATATTGCACACATCTCATCATGTCCTACATCTACTGAAAAACATTAACACTCAACACATGTCAGCACAACGCCTGGCGGGATGTGAAGTAATTTTGACATCCACCACTAACCTCACAGTTAAATACAGCCCATCTACATCAGGACCGTCTCTTTTTTTGTCCTCCCTGCTTAATCTTCACAACACAAGGTCACCAGAATTGCAGGAGGAGCACAATTGCACAATTGCCTGGAGGTTATCCAAGCTGACACTTCACCGCAACTAGATATGTTGGAGACTTCGATTCCTGGAGCCCCTGATGTGTTTGTCGATGGATCTTGTACACACCCTAGTGATGCTACATACATCACAGGCTACGCAGTAGTAGAACCACCTCTTAATATTGAAACAGGTTCCATCCCCTACCCCAGTGCACAAGCAGCTGAATTAGTGGCCCTAACACGAGCTTGCACTGTTTATCAAGATCGAGATGTTAACATATACACAGATTCTAAATATGTCTTTGGGGTTGTGCATGATTTTGGCCATATTTGGCAACGCCGTGGTTTCACTACGGCCGATGGCAAGTCAATATCCCATCATTCTTTGATCCAGGATTTGCTTGCTGCACTCCAACTTCCAAGAAGGATAGCGGTCATTAAAGTGCGAGCACATACTAACGCCAAAGACCCAGTCACAAAAGGCAATGCTATGGCAGATGCAGCTGCAAAAACTGCAGGGCAACTGCATAATCGAGCAGATCTATCTATGGTAATGTTGTCCACTCCATCCCTACTGTCAAATGAGCTTTTAGGTACATTGCAGGCACAAGCCTCTGAGAGTGAAGTTGATTTTTGGGCTAGCAGAGGTTTGACACAAAACAAACATGGTCTTATGTCAAAAGAGGGGATTGAAGGACTTCCACAGGCAGCTGCTGTATTATTCATTCAAAATTTTCATGGTGTAGGTCATAAGGGAAAACAATTAGTGGAGAAAGAAATGTGCAAACGATTTTGTGTATGGTTTCTCCATGATCTGGTGAAGGAAACATTGGGAAGGTGCCTTACTTGTTTACAAAACAACCCTGGGCATGGCCAGCATGGGAAACATGAACATTTCACACCCCCTGAGGCACCATTCACACATCTACAGATAGATTTTACACATCTCCCTAAATCAAAAGAAGGAGATAAGCTGTTGGTGGTAGTAGACAGATTTTCAGGTTGGCTGGAAGCTTCCCCATGTAGGAATGAAACAGCAGAGACAGTGGTCAAGGTTTTGTGTAAGGAAATCATCCCTAGATGGGGTTGTCCTTTGTTCATAGAAAGCGATCAGGGACCAGCTTTTACTGCAGCAGTGACTCAGGGAGTCTCAAAGGCTTTGAGTATTCAATGGAAGCTCCATATTCCTTACCACCCTCAGAGTTCTGGAGTAGTGGAAAGAATGAATAGGACAATTAAGGATAAATTAGTGAAAGCCACGGGAGGGACTCTGAAGAGTTGGCCAGCTGTGTTACCTGCTATACTAGCTGAAATAAGGATGACACCTCATAAACAGAGTAAGTTGTCTCCCTTTGAGATACTAATGGGCAGACCATTCCCTACCCCTTGGACTAGACAGCAACCCCTCTGTGGCAGAAAGGAGATTTAGAGGTGATACAGGCAGAATATGTAAAAGCATTGTGTGAAAAGTTGAATAGCAAACATAGTGATGTTGCTGCCTCTTTTCCTCTACCTGCAGATCAACCAACCCACCCCTTCGAGGTAGGTCATCAAGTGGTGATCCGAAGACTGGATCCAAGGGTGAGACCCCGGTTTGGAGAACCTACAGTGATCGTTACACGTACAGCTGTTCTTACTGAAGGATCAGGCACCTGGATCCATGCATCAAGAGTCAAAAGGATTTCCCAAGATGAGAGACACAATCAAGCTGATCAACCAACAGAAGAAGGAGCCAAGAACTTTGCTACCCAACCTATTGGATCCCCGTGAGGACTGGATGAACCTGATTATTATCTTATCAATAATGACTATTATCATTGTCCCACTCTGGTTTCTATTGGAGAATTCATATGATAGAAAGGGGCCAGTGGTTCAAAAAACCCTCTGGGAGTTCAGGATGGGTGGGGGATTGTACCTCATCACAACCGGATGAGAATAAGTCATGTACTACATTAACATGGAATAGCCCATCTGAATCACATCTGGTAAAAGGAGCTAACCAAACATATACCCATCTGATACCTTTTAAAGGTCAATGTAAAATAGACATTAGTACTACACATAACTTTACATGTTGCATTATGGATGAGTGTAGTCAGGCACTAACTTGAAAATGGAATGAAGGTTTTCTGTTACATGTTCAGAAGGGAAGCAAAGTGGTTGCTAATTTTGGGTGTACCATACCTGTAAAAAGACAGAAGAGGTCTACAACTGAAAATATGCCATTACTGAAGTTTAAATATAAGTATGCTAAATTCTCAGGGTTTAAAAGTTGTTGGGTTTGTAGCATGCTCCACCCTCAAACTATGAGCATACCCATATATGCAGTACCCCTAAATGTCACAACTATGTTGGAGGGTAACCTGAGTATTATATTAAGTAATGTTACCACCCAACCTAAATTTGAGGTATTGGGGGTCGTTATGAAACCCAAATGGTGTTTTCATCTGGGTAAGGGGTCGAGAGAAGGGGAAGAGTTTTGCAGTAAATCTGAATTAAATATTACTGGGAAGGAACCTACAGGTGATCATTTTATACAAATAAATACAACTGAGGGAGAATGGGAGAATTATATTAAAAAAATAATTGACCAAAAAGATCACCCCAAACATTACGGATTAGGACGAGTTTTTATTAATTTAGCCCTAGTGGGTTACCCTGACTCCAATGTAAGCAAAGGATGGAAAAGCCAATCAGTAGCTTTTACTCAGGGAGTCCAGGTGTGCTGTGGGAAAGTTTGTTACCCATGGATTCCCCGGGATCAGGAGGGTTGGTGCTATTTGGCCACTTTGGTACCAGTGATGGATGTTATAGGAGGAAAACATAGTGATGCCCTATTGGCCAGTAATCAACCCTGGTATCCTCTGAAACATAGATATAAGAGAGATTTGTTCAAGGTAGAAGACCAGGCTTGGTCATGGTTTCCTACATGGACTGGATGGGGAATAGAATAATGAGGAGACTTAATAACTACTCACTTATTATAGATCAAATAATAAATGAAACACAAGCTGAAATAAGTCTTATTAACGTAGCATTACGGGCCTTAAGAAAACAAGTGCTTATTAATGAGATGAGGGTAGAACAAATTGGTGCAGCACTGACTGGGCTTTGTGAATCCACCACTGATTATAAGTGCTGTACCTGGGTACACAATACAACCGCTGAAATACCAGATTACTATGAAATGATTAATAAGCATAGGGAAAAAGTGGAGGATCTCCAAGCTGAAGCTAGAGCTATAGCTGAGGATGGGTGGAATCCCCTTAAGGGCATAGGAGATGGTTCCTGGTTTAGAAACATATTCAGCAGCTTTAGAAAATTGATCTCCCTCATGATTATGTTTTTCTTACTGATTTTTATGGGATATCTGTTATACCGAATGATCATGTGTATCAAAATGAGAATTAATGAGCAGGAAAAGGAGGAAATGTTTTTGCTTCAACAATATGAGGAAATGCATGGGATTGAGACGATAGGGAAAGTAAGTCAATGAAAAGTGTTATCACTATGTGATAAAAGAGGGGACTGAAAGGATTAAATGGAATATAACTGAATCCATTTTGTATACACTAATACAAGATGCTAGTTTAACATACATATATGAGATATGTACACACTAACAAAACAGTTTATGCCAGCTTCATGCAGAAATAAGTGTTTTTGCAAACTTTACAAAAAAAGCAGATAAGCTTTACTCTCATTTCTGAAAAGTTGTAACCACAACTTGGGCGTTGGGTCAGATTACAGCCATGGTCAGATATGGTATGATAGATAAAGCAGAAGAGTGAAAATGCAAACCTCATACAAATAATTGTGGAGTTAAGGTAAAAAAATGTACATGTATTTGATTGGATGGGCTGAGGGTGTGTTTGCCCAAAGACTATAGTATAATAACCCTGATGTTATGCCAATAAAACTGAAGTGTTTGCAATCGCAACTGAGGTGACTTGAGTGCATTCACTTTCCGAGATCTCGTAGCTGTGTCAGGGTGTGACCGTTGGTATCTTGAGGGGGCCCCCACAGAACAGGAAAAAGACCACCTACCTACTTTCACCACTATCTGTGTCTATGGATGCAGGCGGCAGGGCTCAGGAGACAGCCCGCAGGAGTGCCCCACTAGAAAGTGGGGGCAATGACTGAAGAGGAGGAGCCAGGAGCGCTGGCAGGGGAACCAAGAAGAGGAGGATTGGGGCTGCTCTGTGAAAAACCATTGCACAGAGCAGGTAAGTATGACAAGTTTGTTATTAAAAAGTAAAAAAAAATAAAGCTGAAGCTTTACACTTTATGAAAGGGGGGCTTTTACAGGTGAAAAAAAATGCAAAAGAAGCATTAAATGCACATGTAATTTTATGGAAAGCTATTAAATGGAGTGATCTGGCAACAGGAGATCTGTTTAAATGCATCTACACTAAGTGTATTTTAATGTAACATTGGGGTGATTTAAAACAAATAACCCAAAACAAAATATGACTGTAGCCTCTAGTAAAGAAACAGGGTTTGTCTTTCATCCTCAGTCCTACATGGGAAAGTATAAAAAAGGTTATAAAAACTTGGAATCTATGTACTGCAAGCATCAACTACACATGTTTTGCTCAGGATTTCATATACACTATATTGCCAAAAGTTTTGAGACACCTGCCTTTACATGCACATGAACTTTAATGGCATTCCAGTCTTAGTCCGTAGGGTTTAATATTGAGTTGATCCACCCTTTGCAGTTATAAGAGCTTGAACTCTCCTGGGAAGGCTGTCCACAAGGTATAGGAGTGTGTCTGTGGGAAGGTTTGACCATTTTTACAGAAGCACATTTGTGAGGTCAGGCACTGATGTCAGATGAGAAGGCCTGGCTCGCAGTCTCCACTCTTATTCATCCCAAAGGTGTTCTATCGGGTTGAGGTCAGGACTCTGTGCAGGCCAGTCAAGTTCCTCTACCCCAAACTCACTCATCCATGTCTTTATGGACCTTGCTTTGTGCACTGGTAAGCAGTCATGTTAGAACAGGAAGTAGCCATCCCCAAACTGTTTCCACAAAGTTGGGAGCATGAAATTGTCCAAAATGTCTTGGTATGCTGATGACTTAAGAGTTCCTTTCACTGGAACTAAGGGGCCAAGCCCAACCCCTGAAAAACAACCCTGCACCTTAATCCCCCTCCACCAAACTACACTTGGCAACAATGCAGTCAGGCAAGTACTGTTCTTCTGACAACCGCCAAACCCAGACACGTCCATCAGATTGTCAGACAGAGAAGCGTGATTTATCACTCCAGAGAACACCTCTCCACTGCTCTAGAGTCCAGTGGCAAAGTGCTTTACACCACTGCATCTGACACTTTGCATTGCACTTGGGGATGTAAGGCACTGTTGTTGTGCTAATCTGAAGGCCACGTGAAGTTTGGAGGTCTTTAGCTATTGACTCTGCAGACAATTGGCAACTTCTGCGCACTGTGCGCTTCAGCATGCACTGACCCCGCTCTGTCATTTTACGTGGCCAAGTTGCTGTTGTTCCCAGTTGCTTCCACTTTGATATAATACCTCTAACAGATGACTGTGGAATATTTAGTAGCAAGGAAATTTCACGGATTAATTTATTGCACAGGTGACAACCTATCACGGTACCACGCTTGAATTCACTGAGCTCCCGAGAGTGACCTATTCTTTCACAAATGTTTGTAGAAGCAGTCTGCATGCCAAGGTGCTTGATTTTATACACCTGTGGCCACGGAGCTGATTGGAACACCTGAATCCAATTATTTGGAGGGGTGTCCCAATACCTTTGGCAATATAGTGTATCTGCTTGATATCATTGATTTCTATTAATGTAATAAAATAATATTGGTAATGCTTATGATTTGTTCTCCACATTTTTAAAAAAGAAGATTACCACTTGCATAATTACTTGGAAAATTCCGACCAACAAATTCCTCTTTTCCTTACTGACGGCTCTGCTTCATACTTCTGGTCCCAGGTATGCAGAACTGCTGTCCCTGAAATTCCTTCTCCTAGCGTGCACATTCCTATGAAGCCTTATAAGCAAAGCATCTGACATCATAATTCTCTACAGGACACTTTCCTACCAAAACACTAAAATGGAACCAGATGAGAGCAATATAAGATTCATTTTGCCTTGTGCCCCTACAGAGAGAATAAAAGTTGTTTTACTGTAAAGTTCACACAATCGGTTAAGGAAATCTTTTACCAGCCCCTTGTAGAGAAGGTGACATTATGTTACTCTAAACATTTGTTACCACCACTAAAAACTGATATTTCAGCTTAGAGTAGCTGCTGGCAGGTTGAAACGCCCACTGGCTTATATATATTGAAGATATTGGTGACTACATCTGTGCCATTAATCCACACATCTGCCATGTGCATTATAATGTACTGTATTCTCTTTTTTTTTTATAATGTACATAACTTTGTAGAAAAGCAGGAGGAATAAAATGCCATGGTGGGGAGCAAAGGCAAGAATACAGGTGCTGAAGTTTTAAAACTCCTACAAGGTTCTTACTGGTGAACCAAGTTGTGGGTGAGGCCTTCTTACCCTAAGTGGAGACCCTTCACGAATGCGCTCAGTAATGCCTGGGAAATAGACATGGGGCTGCAGTCATGCGTAAACCAACAATTAGTCAGCAACCTAACTTCTAAGCGAGCCTTTCACCTTGCACCGACACACTTTGCATATAAAGCACTTAAACGTGAAGCATTCTTCCTGTGACACTGTATACCTTTCTTCCTGAATGAAGCAATTTGAGGGGGATAGTGTGGAGCTTATGTAATGCTCTATCAGCTCAGCCACCAGTTATCACCTAACTCCCAGTGACAATGTAGTTCAACATTTCTGTGGATCCCTGTCACACTTACTGCTGACGCAGATGGTCAGACACTATAGCTAGGTTCTGTGTTTTTCACCTATAGCAGCCCCCTTTCCCATAAGGCGAGCAGGCCTACCGGTACTTTGTTGCCTCCAGGACTTTTGCTATAGTGCCTGGCTGCCACGCCGGGGCAAACCCAAACTGAGCACAGCAAACAAGTACTTGCAGTTAGCAGACAGACAGAGTGGTTAAATGACAATCCATGTAGAAGACAAGCAAGGTGCAGAATAGTCAGGGTCAAATCTGTAGTCAAAAGGCAGGCAGAATATAGAGAGTAGTTGACCCAATCTGAGAACGTCAATGTGGGAATTCAATCTATCAGGGCAGGCAAGCAGGGAGCTTGGAACATGTGTTACAAAGGCAATATCACAAGTAGAGATGAGAGAATCGAACCAGGCGAACCGGAATTCGAGTCGAATTTCAGGAAATATTCGATTCGCGGCGAAACCGAAATTTTGCCTACTTCGGGTGCGCGAATCGAACATTTCCCGATCAGCCGGCAAAAGTGTCCCTGCAGTGAGCTCCGCTATTTCTGACAGTTCTCTGACAGAAGGAACACATGTTTAGCGGTTGAAACATTGTATCTATTAGTTTACATTTAGGATACAGATGTTTCAACCACTGTTCATGTGAAGAAGCTGTGAGAGAACTGTCAGAAATAGAGGAACTCTGCACATACACTTTTTGCCGGCTTGGAATTATTCTTCTTTTCATCCTACTTCTTCTTCTTCTTCTTCTTCTTCTTCTTCATCCTCATCCTCATCCTCTTCTTCTGAGGATGAGGATGAGGATGAAGAAGAAGAAGAAGCAGTAGGATGAAAATAAGAATAATTCCAAGCCGGCAAAAAGTGTATGTGCAGAGTTCCTCTATTCTGCAGATACACTTAGAGGAGCTCTGCACATACACTTTTTGCCTGTTTGGAATTAATCTTATTTTCATCCTACTTCTTCTTCTTCTTCTTCTTTATCCTCATCCTCAGAAGAAGAAGAAGAGGATGAAGAAGAAGAAGAAGAAGAAGAAGAAGTAGGATGAAAATAAGAATAATTGCAAGCCGGCAAAAAGTGTATGTGCAGAGTTCCTCTATTCTGCAGATACACTTAGAGGAGCTCTGCAGATACACTTAGAGGAGCTCTGCACATACACTTTTTGCCGGCTTGGAATTAATCTTATTTTCATCCTACTTCTTCTTCTTCTTCTTCTTCTTCATCCTCATCCTCAGAAGAAGAAGAAGAGGATGAGGATGAGGATGAAGAAGAAGAAGAAGAAGAAGTAGGATGAAAATAAGAATAATTCCAAGCCGGCAAAAAGTGTATGTGCAGAGCTCCTCTAAGTGTATCTGCAGAGCTCCTCTAAGTGTATCTGCAGAATAGAGGAACTCTGCACATACACTTTTTGCCGGAAACCGCTGTATGGAGGGAATGTCCCAGAACTGTCATAAATAGTCTATTTCTGACAGTTCTGGGACATTCACTCCATACAGCTGTTTCAACCGCTGTATGGAGGGAATGTCATAGAACTGTCAGAAATAGACTATTAATGACAGTTCTGGGACTGTCCTTCCATACAGCGGTTGAAACATTGTATCTATTTGTTTCCATAAATGGATCCATTTATGGAAACAAATAGATACAATGTTTCAACTGCTGTATGGAAGGACAGTCCCAGAACTGTCATTAATAGTCTATTTCTGACAGTTCTATGACATTCCCTCCATACAGCGGTTGAAACAGCTGTATGGAGTGAATGTCCCAGAACTGTCAGAAATAGACTATTTATGACAGTTCTGGGACATTCACTCCATACAGCGGTTGAAACATTGTATCTATTTTTTTCCATAAATGACATTCTGCAGATACACTTAGAGGAGCGCTGCAGATACACTTTTTGCCGGCTTGGAATTATTCTTATTTTCATCCTACTTCTTCTTTTTCTTCTTATGAGGATGAGGATGAAGAAGAAGAAGTAGGATGAAAATAAGATTAATTCCAAGCCGGCGGCAAAAAGTGTATCTGCAGCGCTCCTCTAAGTGTATTTGCAGAATGTCATTTATGGAAAAAAATAGATACAATGTTTCAACCGCTGTATGGAAGGACAGTCCCAGAACTGTCATAAATAGTCTATTTCTGACAGTTCTGGGACATTCACTCCATACAGCTGTTTCAACCGCTGTATGGAGGGAATGTCATAGAACTGTCAGAAATAGACTATTAATGACAGTTCTGGGACTGTCCTTCCATACAGCGGTTGAAACATTGTATGTATTTGTTTCCATAAATGGATCCATTTATGGAAACAAATACATACAATGTTTCAACCGCTGTATGGAAGGACAGTCCCAGAACTGTCATAAATAGTCTATTTCTGACAGTTCTGGGACATTCACTCCATACAGCTGTTTCAACCGCTGTATGGAGGGAATGTCATAGAACTGTCAGAAATAGACTATTTATGACAGTTCTGGGACATTCACTCCATACAGCGGTTGAAACATTGTATCTATTTTTTTCCATAAATGACATTCTGCAGATACACTTAGAGGAGCGCTGCAGATACACTTTTTGCCGGCTTGGAATTATTCTTATTTTCATCCTACTTCTTCTTTTTCTTCTTATGAGGATGAGGATGAAGAAGAAGAAGTAGGATGAAAATAAGATTAATTCCAAGCCGGCGGCAAAAAGTGTATCTGCAGCGCTCCTCTAAGTGTATTTGCAGAATGTCATTTATGGAAAAAAATAGATACAATGTTTCAACCGCTGTATGGAAGGACAGTCCCAGAACTGTCATAAATAGTCTATTTCTGACAGTTCTGGGACATTCACTCCATACAGCTGTTTCAACCGCTGTATGGAGGGAATGTCATAGAACTGTCAGAAATAGACTATTAATGACAGTTCTGGGACTGTCCTTCCATACAGCGGTTGAAACATTGTATGTATTTGTTTCCATAAATGGATCCATTTATGGAAACAAATACATGCAATGTTTCAACCGCTGTATGGAAGGACAGTCCCAGAACTTCCATACAGCGGTTGAAACATTGTATGTATTTGTTTCCATAAATGGATCCATTTATGGAAACAAATACATACAATGTTTCAACCGCTGTATGGAAGGACAGTCCCAGAACTGTCATTAATAGTCTATTTCTGACAGTTCCATGACATTCCCTCCATACAGCGGTTGAAACAGCTGTATGGAGTGAATGTCCCAGAACTGTCAGAAATAGACTATTTCTGACAGTTCTGGGACAATCACTCCATACAGCTGTTTCAACCGCTGTATGGAGGGAATGTCATGGAACTGTCAGAAATAGACTATTAATGACAGTTCTGGGACTGTCCTTCCATACAGCGGTTGAAACATTGTATGTATTTGTTTCCATAAATGGATCCATTTATGGAAACAAATACATACAATGTTTCAACCGCTGTATGGAAGGACAGTCCAAGAACTGTCATAAATAGTCTATTTCTGACAGTTCTATGACATTCCCTCCATACAGCGGTTGAAACAGCTGTATGGAGTGAATGTCCCAGAACTGTCAGAAATAGACTATTTATGACAGTTCTGGGACATTCACTCCATACAGCGGTTGAAACATTGTATCTATTTTTTTCCATAAATGACATTCTGCAGATACACTTAGAGGAGCGCTGCAGATACACTTTTTGCCGGCTTGGAATTATTCTTATTTTCATCCTACTTCTTCTTTTTCTTCTTATGAGGATGAGGATGAAGAAGAAGAAGTAGGATGAAAATAAGATTAATTCCAAGCCGGCAAAAAGTGTATCTGCAGCGCTCCTCTAAGTGTATTTGCAGAATGTCATTTATGGAAAAAAATAGATACAATGTTTCAACCGCTGTATGGAAGGACAGTCCCAGAACTGTCATAAATAGTCTATTTCTGACAGTTCTGGGACATTCACTCCATACAGCTGTTTCAACCGCTGTATGGAGGGAATGTCATAGAACTGTCAGAAATAGACTATTAATGACAGTTCTGGGACTGTCCTTCCATACAGCGGTTGAAACATTGTATGTATTTGTTTCCATAAATGGATCCATTTATGGAAACAAATACATACAATGTTTCAACCGCTGTATGGAAGGACAGTCCCAGAACTGTCATTAATAGTCTATTTCTGACAGTTCCATGACATTCCCTCCATACAGCGGTTGAAACAGCTGTATGGAGTGAATGTCCCAGAACTGTCAGAAATAGACTATTTCTGACAGTTCTGGGACAATCACTCCATACAGCTGTTTCAACCGCTGTATGGAGGGAATGTCATGGAACTGTCAGAAATAGACTATTAATGACAGTTCTGGGACTGTCCTTCCATACAGCGGTTGAAACATTGTATCTATTTGTTTCCATAAATGGATCCATTTATGGAAACAAATACATACAATGTTTCAACCGCTGTATGGAAGGACAGTCCCAGAACTGTCAGAAATAGTCTATTTCTGACAGTTCTGGGACATTCACTCCATACAGCTGTTTCAACCGCTGTATGGAGGGAATGTCATAGAACTGTCAGAAATAGACTATTAATGACAGTTCTGGGACTGTCCTTCCATACAGCGGTTGAAACATTGTATCTATTTGTTTCCATAAATGGATCCATTTATGGAAACAAATAGATACAATGTTTCAACCGCTGTATGGAAGGACAGTCCCAGAACTGTCATTAATAGTCTATTTCTGACAGTTCTATGACATTCCCTCCATACAGCGGTTGAAACAGCTGTATGGAGTGAATGTCCCAGAACTGTCAGAAATAGACTATTTATGACAGTTCTGGGACATTCACTCCATACAGCGGTTGAAACATTGTATCTATTTTTTTCCATAAATGACATTCTGCAGATACACTTAGAGGAGCGCTGCAGATACACTTTTTGCCGGCTTGGAATTATTCTTATTTTCATCCTACTTCTTCTTTTTCTTCTTATGAGGATGAGGATGAAGAAGAAGAAGTAGGATGAAAATAAGATTAATTCCAAGCCGGCGGCAAAAAGTGTATCTGCAGCGCTCCTCTAAGTGTATTTGCAGAATGTCATTTATGGAAAAAAATAGATACAATGTTTCAACCGCTGTATGGAAGGACAGTCCCAGAACTGTCATAAATAGTCTATTTCTGACAGTTCTGGGACATTCACTCCATACAGCTGTTTCAACCGCTGTATGGAGGGAATGTCATAGAACTGTCAGAAATAGACTATTAATGACAGTTCTGGGACTGTCCTTCCATACAGCGGTTGAAACATTGTATGTATTTGTTTCCATAAATGGATCCATTTATGGAAACAAATACATACAATGTTTCAACCGCTGCATGGAAGGACAGTCCCAGAACTGTCATTAATAGTCTATTTCTGACAGTTCCATGACATTCCCTCCATACAGCGGTTGAAACAGCTGTATGGAGTGAATGTCCCAGAACTGTCAGAAATAGACAGAAACTGTCACAGAACTGTCCTTCTTCTCATCCTTCTCCTTCTTCTCATCCTTCTTCTCATCCTTCTTCTCATCCATCTTCTCATCCTTCTTCTTCTCATCCTTCTCCTTCTTCTCATCCTTCTCCTTCTCCTTCTTCTCATCCTTCTCCTTCTCCTTCTTCTCATCCTTCTCCTTCTTCTCATCCTTCTCCTTCTTCTCATCCTTCTCCTTCTCCTTCTTCTCATCCTTCTCCTTCTCCTTCTTCTCATCCTTCTCCTTCTCCTTCTTCTCATCCTTCTCCTTCTCCTTCTTCTCATCCTTCTCCTTCTCCTTCTTCTCATCCTTCTCCTTCTCCTTCTTCTCATCCTTCTCCTTCTCCATCTTCTCATCCTTCTCCTTCTCCTTCTTCTCATCCTTCTCCTTCTCCTTCTTCTCATCCTTCTCCTTCTCCATCTTCTCATCCTTCTCCTTTTCCTTCTTCTCATCCTTCTCCTTCTGCTTCTCCTTCTCCTTCTCCTTCTTCTCATCCTTCTCCTTCTTCTCATCCTTCTCCTTCTTCTCATCCTTCTCCTTCTCCTTCTTCTCATACTTCTCCTTCTTCTCATCCTTCTCCTTCTTCTCATCCTTCTCCTTCTTCTCATCCTTCTCCTTCTTCTCATCCTTCTCCTCATCCTTCTCCTTCTTCTCATCCTTCTCCTTCTCCTTCTTCTCATCCTTCTCCTTCTCCTTCTTCTCATCCTTCTCCTTCTCCATCTTCTCATCCTTCTCCTTCTCCTTCTTCTCATCCTTCTCCTTCTTCTCATCCTTCTCCTTCTCCTTCTTCTCATCCTTCTCCTTCTTCTCATCCTTCTCCTTCTCCTCATCCTTCTCCTTCTCCTTCTTCTCATCCTTCTCCTTCTTCTCATCCTTCTCCTTCTTCTCATCCTTCTCCTTCTCCTCATCCTTCTCCTTCTCCTTCTTCTCATCCTTCTCCTTCTCCTTCTTCTCATCCTTCTTCTCATCCTTCTCCTTCTTCTCATCCTTCTCCTTCTCCTTCTTCTCATCCTTCTCCTTCTCCATCTTCTCATCCTTCTCCTTCTCCATCTTCTCATCCTTCTCCTTTTCCTTCTTCTCATCCTTCTCCTTCTGCTTCTCCTTCTCCTTCTCCGTCTTCTCATCCTTCTCCTTCTCATCCTTCTCCTTCTTCTCATCCTTCTCCTTCTTCTCATCCTTCTTCTCATCCTTCTCCTTCTTCTCATCCTTCTCCTTCTTCTCATCCTTCTCCTTCTTCTCATCCTTCTCCTTCTTCTCATCCTTCTTCTCATCCTTCTCCTTCTTCTCATCCTTCTCCTTCTCCTTCTTCTCATCCTTCTCCTTCTCCTTCTTCTCATCCTTCTTCTCATCCTTCTCCTTCTCATCCTTCTCCTTCTCCTTCTTCTCATCCTTCTCCTTCTTCTCATCCTTCTTCTCATCCTTCTCCTTCTTCTCATCCTTCTCCTTCTTCTCATCCTTCTTCTCATTCTTCTCCTTCTTCTCATCCTTCTCCTTCTCCTTCTTCTCATCCTTCTCCTTCTCCTTCTTCTCATCCTTCTCCTTCTCATCCTTCTCTTTCTTCTCATCCTTCTCCTTCTTCTCATCCTTCTCCTTCTCCTTCTTCTCATCCTTCTTCTCCTTCTCCTTCTCCTTCTTCTCATCCTTCTCCTCCTCCTTCTTCTCATCCTTCTCCTTCTCCTTCTTCTCATCCTTCTCCTTCTCCTTCTTCTCATCCTTCTCCTTCTTCTCATCCTTCTCCTTCTCCTTCTCCTTCTCTTTCCTCATCTCCAAGGGCATTTAAATTAAAGGTACAGTGTTCTGCACTAATTTAAAGGCTCTCTGAAGCCTAGAAACCCTTTTTATAAGTCATCTTTGTAGCGAAGAAATTCGCATCGAATCGAATTTCACACTGGAATTCGCCGAATCAGCCGAATCGAATTTTTGAGAAATTCGCTCATCTCTAATCACAAGCATAAAACTGCAGGCTTGGTCTTCATCCAGAGACTGGCCACATCAAACACCTAGCAGGTGGACAGAGAGGGAGAATGTATCACAACCAAAACCAGGATGCTGGAATACCACCAGCAGTAGTGCTACGCGTTCCTGACAATCCCTTTATCTCTCACTCCCAATCAGGGGCGGACTGACAACTCATGGGGCCTCCGGGCAATAGGGGATCATGGGGCCCCTGTGTCCTTGCCCAAACTCAAAAAAGCCTATGAAAAAGGTGCCAGGGGCATCTCATGGGGCCCCCTACTGACCCCGGGCCCTCGGGCAGTGCCCGAGTTTCCAAATGGTCAGTCCGCCCCTGCTCCCAATACCTCTAGCTAGGACCATAGGTTCCCTGTGCCACAAATTCAGTCCTTGATACAAAGGAGCACCATTTGCTAGGGAGTGGGTCAGACCACCAACCCCCTCCCTATCAGGGAACACCATAACCCATGCCTTGTACTACATTCCTGCTGTCTGCTATGTCTGCTATAGCATTCCCACCAGTCGTGGTTACCCATAGAAATGGCATGTTAGATACCTTCCCACCAACTCCACTGCATGATTAACCCCTGGTTCTCTAGCTTCTCCTCTTCATCCCCTTTTGTGCTACAGTCTCTGTTCTTTGGATACACCATGTACCTTAACGTACCCCTTTAGAAGAATGTCAGACTAGACACTTTACAATTAATCTGGAACTCTTACTAAGCATCCAATTGAAACAGCATATAGTCTCTGTACAAAAAATTCTTCCTCTCTATCTCTATTCCCTATTTATGTGGGTTCCTAATAAGGCTGCCTTCTTGTACCTCAAAGCAGAGCAAAGTCCATAAAGTCCATTAGTTATCTTCAGCACCCCAACTTTTTACCCTTTTAAGGTGGAAAGACACCCCTAAATTAATTCACATCTTGCAGCACCTCTGCAGCTGCTTCCCATGTGGAAGCATAGACCTAGAATGGTTACCCAGTATTTATGGCCCTGGGCAAAAAAAAAACATCTGCGAGTTAGTAACCTTAACCCCTTCCTAAACTATAAACAGTCGGCTAACTCACTACACATTGCATACAACAGTCCCCATTACAATGATAGATTTTACACAGGTAACTGAAGATAACAGGAATCTGACAGTATATTTACACTCCCTGTAAGCACCTGCTTACGAAGTTATACTCACCTAAGCTGCATTTGGTTGTTTCCATATGAGTGTGAGGGACCTGTAACACAGTGCTGCAGACTTTCTGCCATTGGTGGGTCCCCTACCCTCCCTTCTGCTGACATCATTACTAAAATAGCACTATACGCATAAGGTTATATTATTGGTATTGCTATCTTATCTTAAGGTATTGATGTTGATGTACGTAGGTGATCTGGTTCCCGAGCAGGCGGCTTCTACACCTCAGAGCATTTCCACAGTCTCTTTAGCTTGTAGTGAAAGAAAAATGTAAGAGTAGAAAGAAATGGTAATCCGCGCAAACACTGAAACCAAGTCCATAAAGTCCAATAATTAGTGGTAATAGTCTGAGTAACTTAGATTAGGGGGGTCCATAAGCCACTAAGGGCAAGCTTCATGCAGTACTGTAGCAGAACTCTGTAATAGAAGGAGAGAAGAAGCACCTCTAAGTGAGAAGACCACTTTAACCACCTCCCACCCGCCATATAGTAATATGACGGACGCAAGGTGGTTCTCTCGTTCTGCGAGGACGTCATATGACGTTCTCCCATTTTCACCGCGCATGTGCGGCTCAGGGAGCGCGCGGCGATCGGCAGTGCGCTGTGTCCCTCGGACACAATGGATCACCGATCATGGAAAGAGCCGAAGATGTCGGCTCGGTCATGGGATCAGCTGTGTCCAATTACAGCTGATCACATGTAAACAGGGAAATGCCGGTTATCGGCATTTCTCTCCTCTCAAGCTGTCACGCTGACAGCTCGTGAGGAGAGGAGAGCCGGTAATCAGCTTTCCGTGGAGGGGACATGTGCACTGATCATCAGGGGGAAAGAATAGGCAAGGCTTTTTGGGGGCCCAATAACACCCTCTTCATCAGGACCTAAGAATGAAAACAATGTATATGGACTAGAAGTGAACTGGGCCTTTACTGATATTGCTCCCAGTGTGATTACAAGCACAGGTCATGTCGGCATTGGAACGGGTCCCCCAAAACACACGGGATACTCTTTCAATTGTTCCCCTGGCTGTTGTTGGAATAAAGTCGTATCTGAACCATTCAGTAGTAGTGTGATGCTTCAATTTACATTTTGTTACATCCAATAGAAAGTGTTTACGTCATGTAGACAGTGACCTGGACCTGAAGAAGGACCTTGCTGGGTGTAAACAAAAGAGGATAGAAGGCTCTGAACTGTAGCATCATGTGACCACAGCTTTAGGTAAATAAAAAGGGCATTCAGATGTGTGACTTAGTCCTGTCCATGTCATTGTTTACCACGGACACTGCGCTTAGAATTACTGTACAGATATAGCAGCTTGCACATATTAGGTCATAGAAGATATTCCCCCAAAAAGATCTTCAAATGACAAACTCCCCATCAGGCCACTGACAAGATGGTCGCTGTCCCTCCAGAGTGCAATGATGTCACACAGCGTGGCTCCACCCTACACATTTCATCAACAGACGTAATAAGGGGCATGGCCTGCATGACGCATCACGTGATATAAATAGAGCCAGGAGGGACACTCCCCCTCATTAAAGAGCGTTCCACAGATCTGGAAACAACACCTCAATCCAGGAGATGGGGAGTGGGACTAAATGGGATCCGCTGTCACTCCCCACCGGGGTTTGCGTTTCCTGTAGGTGGAACGCTGTCAGGGATCCCGGCCGCTCAGCGTCGCGCGCATGCGCAGATCGCCGACTCTTCCTGGCCGGCGAATACAGAGATCGCGGCGGCGGCCGCGCATGCGCAGTAGCGATCGCGGCCGCGCCAATGGAAACTCAGGGCGCCCTATTTAAATCTGCCCTGTGCATTTCCAAAGTGCCGCAAGGTCTTGTTCCTGTTCCTGTGTTCCTGCTAGTACGTTTCCTTGTTGCCAAACTCTGCCTGTTCTGATTTCGCTGACCCTCTCCTGCTCTGACCCCGGCTCGTTCCTGACCATCCCTCTGACCGACTCTCTGTACCACGCTGCCCGCTACCTGCTGAACCTGGCTTGTGACCCCGACCATTCTCTGCTTGCTCCCTCTGTACCACGCTGCCCGCACGATACCGACCCGGCTAGTCTTACCTCGCTCACTCCTAGCAGTCGTCCATCCATCCCGCTCGGATCGGGATCTGTCATCCCATCCATCCCGCTTGGATCAGGGTCTGTCATCCCCTTCACAGCAGACTCATCCCGGGCACATACCCTCAGCGGGACCCCTCTGCCACCACCGGGGGTGCCCAGGGACGCGACCTGGTTCCAGTCTTGCACCAAGTCCATCCCCACCATCAGGGGCTCTGGTGAAAAGGCAGACTGGGACTTAGACTCCGCGTCCTGGGAAACCCCGTGCCGTGGACCACTAGAGATCCCGCTGGGCGGAGCCTGACAGTACCTTGCGGCCCTGACTGAGTCTGGAAGGGGAACCTTCCCCCTGGACGATTTGTGCCAACACATTGCCACCCTCACAGAGGGGGTTAGGCTCCTCCAGGAGGGCTATTCAGAATTAGGTGACCGTTTGCAGACCTTAGCCACCCCTACCGGGCAGGTTAAAGAGCGCCCTGGGGAAACACTAGTTCTGACATCTGCACCGGAGCCCCGAGTTCCCTTACCGGAACATTTTTTCGGGGATCGAGGTAGATTCAGGAGGTTTCGTATTTCCTGCCAGTTATACTTCGACCTCCAGCCTCGAACGTTCTCATCAGAAACCATAAGGGTCGGGTTCATTATCTCTTTATTACAAGAGGAACCCCAAGCCTGGGCCCACCGACTACTAGAAAACCGAGACCCTCAGTTGGGTTCAGTAACAGCATTTTTTAAAGCGATGGCGCTCTTATATGACGACCCAGATACGGCCACGACGGCCGAAATGTCCCTACGTACCCTAAGGCAAGGTAATCGGGCAGTGGAGGAATACGCCGCCGAATTCAGGCGTTGGGGTGGTGACACCAAATGGAATGAGGCGGCCCTGTCTCACCAATTTCGCATGGGGTTAACCGAACCACTGAAGGACGAGCTGGCCCGAGTTGACATGCCTGAAACTCTTGAGGGCCTAATAACCTTATCTATCCAGATTGACCGTCGGTTGCGGGAACGTAGGAGGGAAAGGTCCAGCCAAGAGCAGAGATCAGCCAGGCGACTTCCAGTCCAGACCAAGTCTCCACGGGTCAACCGGAACCAGGAATTCACGAATACGTCAAATCTCAGGTCAGCAGGAGGGGTTCGGTCTCCACTAACGTCTGAGGAGCGCCAGAGGCGTCAGGTAAACCGGCTTTGTTTTTATTGTGGGGAGGCGGGCCATATAGTACATACCTGCCCTGCCAAGAGGAGGAGGTTTCCTGTGATATTTTCCACGGTTACTCCTAAGGTTAAGAACGACACCAGTTATCTAGCAGTATCTATCTCCTTGCAGCTGCCAGGGAGAACTGTGGTAACTACCGCAATTATAGACTCTGGAGCATGTAGTTGCTTCATAGATCTGGATTTCGCAGCTCAGCAGCAGATTCCTTTACAGTCAAAGGAGACAGGGTTAAATATCTTCTTAGCTGACGGGTCCCAAATTAGGTCAGGGGTAGTGGACCGTGAAACTACACCTATTTTTACTACAGTGGCCAACCATCACCAGGAGCTTCTCCGCCTGGATGCCATCGCATCCCCCCTGTTTCCGGTGATCTTGGGCCTCCCTTGGTTACAAGCCCATGACCCGCAGATTAATTGGAAGTCTGGCTCAGTTCACTTCACGTCATCCTATTGCCAGCAGCATTGCCTCCCTAGTGCGTCTCCGGCACCGCAGGCTTTGCTCTGTCTGGATATGGAGGCAGAATTGGCTCAAGCCATTCCTTTAGCCTACCATAGTTATTTAGATGTATTCAGTAAGCGGGGGGCAGAGGTCCTGCCCCCGCACCGAACATATGACTGCGCGATTGATTTGCTCCCAGGCTCGGAGATACCTTTTGGGCGAATATTTCCGTTAACTGAACGGGAATTAGGGGTTCTAAAGGAGTATATTGACGAGAGTCTCCGCAAGGGGTTTATTCGGCCCTCCACTTCACCAGCTGGGGCTGGTATCTTTTTTGTGGAAAAAAAAGACAAATCCCTACGACCCTGTGTAGACTACCGAGACCTGAACAAAGTAACTGTCAAGAATCGTTACCCGCTACCTCTAGTCCCTGAGCTCTTTCAGAGATTAAAGTCAGCTTCTATCTTTACTAAACTGGACCTGAGGGGAGCATACAATCTAGTCCGCATCAGAGAGGGGGATGAGTGGAAAACAGCATTCCGCACTAGATTCGGGCATTTTGAATACTTGGTCATGCCCTTCGGCCTATGCAACGCGCCCGCCACTTTCCAACACTTCATTAATGATGTATTTAGGGACTATCTGGACATCTTTGTTGTCGTATACCTAGACGACATCTTGATCTTTTCCCCATCCTTAGAGGTCCATAGGGGGCATGTGAGGTACGTTTTGGAACGACTCCGCCAACACGGTCTATATGCTAAGGCAGACAAGTGCTGCTTTGAGCAGCATAGCATTTCCTTTTTGGGTCTGACCATTTCCACTACAGGTATAGCCATGGATCCCCAAAAGGTGTCAGCTATCTTAGATTGGCCTATACCCACTGACAAGAAGGCGGTCCAACGGTTCATAGGCTTCGCAAACTTCTATAGAAAGTTCATTAAGAACTTTTCAGGTTTAGTTTCCCCGATTACTCAGTTAACCAGACAGGGGGTCTGTTTCCAGTGGACACCAGAAGCGCAGGAAGCGTTTACCACTTTAAAGAGGTTATTCACTGAGGCCCCTATCCTGAGCCATCCTGACTCATCTATGCCCTATATCCTGGAGGTGGATGCGTCTGAAAACGCAGTGGGGGCGATTTTGTCGCAGAGGAAGGGCGTTAAAGAGCTCATGCACCCAGTGGCCTTTTTCTCTAGAAAACTGACTTCCGCAGAAAGGAATTACGATATTGGGGACCGGGAGCTTCTAGCAATCAAGGTGGCACTAGAGGAATGGAGGTATTTATTAGAAGGGGCAGTACACCCAATATTGATATTCACAGATCACAAAAACCTGGAATATTTGAGGACAGCAAAGCGCTTGAGACCACGTCAGGCTAGGTGGGCACTTTTTTTTTCGCGATTTGCTTTTCACATTACCTATAGACCAGGATCAAAGAATACTAAGCCCGACGCGCTCTCCCGTATGTTCGGGGACCCTGAAGAGACGCCCCGACCCGACACAATCTTGTCCTCAGGGAACTTTTTGATCCTACAATCTGAGCTCCGCTCCAGACTGCAGACCGCATCCATAGGCATGCCAGGCACACCCGGTATTTCCTTAGTGAATCGGGAGGGGCTTCTTTGGAAAGAAGGCCAGATTGTAGTTCCCGAGGAGACCCGTACCTTGGTACTTGGATACTGCCACGACCACCCGTTAGCGGGACATTTTGGAATACGCAAGACCCTGGAACTATTGCAACGCACCTTTTGGTGGCCCACTATGGCCAGGGATTGCGAGAAATATGTTAAGACTTGCACTGTGTGCCAGAGGAATAAAACTACCAGAAACAAGGCCTGGGGCCTATTACGCCCACTACCAATACCTGACAGACCTTGGAGCATGATCTCCGTTGACTTTATTGTAGAGCTTCCCCCCTCCCAGGAACACACAGCAATCTTTGTGATCGTAGACCGGTTGTCCAAGATGGCTCATTTTGTACCCTTAAAGGACACACCGACAGCCCATGAGACCGCACAGGTTTTTATCAGGGAGGTGGTAAGACTCCACGGAATCCCCAAGGATATTGTGTCAGATAGGGGGGTTCAGTTTACGTCTAGATTTTGGAAAGCTCTATGTGAGACGCTTGGGATTAAACTGTCATTGTCCTCCGCATATCACCCACAAACAAACGGCCAGACAGAACGAACGAATCAGACACTTGAACAGTACCTCAGATGCTACACTACCTTCCTCCAAGACGACTGGTTGACCCTCCTGCCGCTAGCGGAGTTCGCCTATAATAACGCGAGTCATTCTTCTACAGGCCAGGCTCCTTTTTTCGCAAATTATGGGTTCCACCCCACTTTTTTGCCGGATTTGATTCCGGAAGTCACGGTTCCGGCCACGCAGGACATGCTGAGCTTTTTATCCTCTAATAGCAAATTGCTCCAAGAGGCGATGGCAAAGGCCCAGGAGAGCAATAAGAGGGCTTTTGATAAAAAGAGAAGAGGGGAGTTGAGTTTGCGGCCGGAGGACCAGGTTTGGTTGTCCACCACAAATTTAAAGATGTCCTGCCCATCGAAGAAATTGGCTCCCAAATTCCTGGGTCCATTTCGGGTCAAACGCAGGATCAATGAGGTAGCATACGAGCTCGCTCTGCCTGAATCTATGAAGATTCATCCGGTCTTCCACGTATCCCTACTGAAACCAGCAACTCCAGACCCCTTCCCGGACCGAAGGTCTAAACCACCGGAGGCAGTAAATGTGGATGGGGAGGAGGAATTTGAAGTTGAGGCTATCCTGGATTGTAGGAAAAGGGGAGGCCAGACTCAGTTTCTGGTGAAATGGAAAGGGTATGGGGCGGAAGAAAATTCGTGGGAGCCGGCCCAAAATGTGCACGCCCCAAGACTTGTGCAGAGATTTTTTCGGAACCAGGCATTAGGAAGGGGTCGGTTGGGCATCCGGAGGCTGCCCGTAGGAGGGGGGCAATGTCAGGGATCCCGGCCGCTCAGCGTCGCGCGCATGCGCAGATCGCCGACTCTTCCTGGCCGGCGAATACAGAGATCGCGGCGGCGGCCGCGCATGCGCAGTAGCGATCGCGGCCGCGCCAATGGAAACTCAGGGCGCCCTATTTAAATCTGCCCTGTGCATTTCCAAAGTGCCGCAAGGTCTTGTTCCTGTTCCTGTGTTCCTGCTAGTACGTTTCCTTGTTGCCAAACTCTGCCTGTTCTGATTTCGCTGACCCTCTCCTGCTCTGACCCCGGCTCGTTCCTGACCATCCCTCTGACCGACTCTCTGTACCACGCTGCCCGCTACCTGCTGAACCTGGCTTGTGACCCCGACCATTCTCTGCTTGCTCCCTCTGTACCACGCTGCCCGCACGATACCGACCCGGCTAGTCTGACCTCGCTCACTCCTAGCAGTCGTCCATCCATCCCGCTCGGATCGGGATCTGTCATCCCATCCATCCCGCTCGGATCAGGGTCTGTCATCCCCTTCACAGCAGACTCATCCCGGGCACATACCCTCAGCGGGACCCCTCTGCCACCACCGGGGGTGCCCAGGGACGCGACCTGGTTCCAGTCTTGCACCAAGTCCATCCCCACCATCAGGGGCTCTGGTGAAAAGGCAGACTGGGACTTAGACTCCGCGTCCTGGGAAACCCCGTGCCGTGGACCACTAGAGATCCCGCTGGGCGGAGCCTGACAAACGCACTGTAGTGTGGAGGTGGTTTATTTCCTGCCTCCATCTCCCGGTTTGAGGTGTTGTTTCCGGTCTGTGGAACACTCTTTAATGAGGAGGGGGTGTCCCTCCTGGCTCTACTTATATCACACGATGCGTCACGCAGGCCACGCCCCTTATGCCATCTGTTGATAATGAAACGCGTAGGAGGAGCTACACTGTGTGAAGTCATTGCGCTCTGGAGGGACATCGGCCATCTTGTCGGTGGCCTGATGGGGAGTTTGCCATTTGAAGCTCTTTTTGGAGGAATATCTTGGATGACCCTGTGAGCTTTTCCTATACAAGAATCGGTTGCAGTATTATTCTGCTTACTGAGCACAGAAGGACGGCCACGCAGCTTGGACATTGTTCAGAGAAGGCTTTGCATTTTCTGAATGGATGCAAAGCATTTGCTGATTGAACGAGGTGGAGAGATGGGGCAATGACATCATGCTCTCCACCTCGTCCAATTAGAGACCGCTGAAACAGTGGAACTATGTTTAAAATATCCATACCTGGAATTCTTCTTTAAAGAGCATCTTTTGATGTTTCAGAGTCTATATGCCTTTTCTAGGAGAGTGCACTCTTTGGCTTTATTGCAGTGTTCAGTAGCAGCGTCTATCCCTGCAAGGTCTCTGGATTGATTTGTATTATCTTACATAAGAACATTGGGGTCAAAGCAAGATTAAAAACAAGTTTAACTGCTGTAGATTCAGAGATCTATTTGTGAACACCTGCACAATTGTTTAACATGTGTAGCCTGCAGTATATTCTTCCCAAGTCTAGTTTTTAATTTAGCATGAACACCTGCATTTAATTTTCACAAAGTGGTTTTATTTTTATTCAAACTGCCATTCAGAGTGAAATAAAGCCAGAGCTGTCAAGGGATCTAAAACTTCAGTGATACATGCTTCTGTTTAATTGATTATAGGGAGTAGTGTATTCTTTTCAAGGTAGGTACAGTTTTCACCACACCATGCTGGAAGCTCTAGAGCCCCCCCCCCCCCCAGGAGAGAAGTCCTTGCTTAGACTCAGATGTATAAAAAAAAGAAAAAAAAAAAGTATTAGGTTTTCATGATTTGGAATTTTAAGACACTCAATTGCTTTTGAAATATAGAAGTATTATAAAGGTTCATGTGACTTCTCATGCATACTACCTGTGTCCATCAATGTGCCCACCCAATACAGATAATTAACCATTTTCCTGTCCGCTATACGTTAGGGTTGCCACCATATCCCTTTAAACCTGAACACATTTATTTACACAGGTTCTGTGGCTGATTAAGTTGGTAATTAAACTCACTTAGCTCCTTCCCTGCATTAACCACTTGCCCTCCAGAGGATTTACCCCCCTTCTTGACCAGGCCATTTTTTGCTATACAGCGCTGCGTTATTTTAACATGATGCAGCACCCAAATAAAATTTGTGTTCTTTTTTTACACAAATAGAGGTTTCTTTTGGTGGCATTTGATCACCTGTGTATTTTTTTATTTTTTGCGCTATAAACAAAAAAAACAACAATTTTGAAAAAATAAATATATTTTTGGCTTTTTGCTATTAAACATGTCCAGTAAAAAAATCGTCATAAATTTTAGCCAAAAATGTATTCTGCTATGTATTATGCAGCGCCATACAAAGCAGTGTGCAGGAGCTGACGGGAGAGATCTGTATTGTTTACATACAGGTCTCTCCCCCATCGGAAATCCTCAGAGATCCGTGTGCCAGCGGGGAATCCTGATGTAGTGATTGCCCAGCTCATTACTTGAGGCTTGAAAACGCCAGGATTGTACAAATACCCACCCAATTACCCATTTTTGGAAAATAGACAGTCCAAGGTATTTAGTAAGAGGCATGGTGAGTTTTTTGGAGGTTGTAATTTTTTGTTACAATTTTTTGGAAAATGTAGAAATTAAAAAAAAAAAAACTGAGCCACATGATGCAGCATTGGTAGACAGAACAGGCTGTGGCGGGTGATAGCGGTCAGTGCAGCTGCTTGCTCCCACCACCCTGTCCAGATGTCCCACTGGCTGCTCTGGATCTCGTCATCCATCACAGCAGAGCATGGGGGACATCCATTCCTCTCCTCTGTGCACCTGGCTCCATCCTCCCCTCCACCTGGCTGCATCCTCCCTATCCTCTGTGCACCTGGCTCTGTCCACCCATACACCTGGCTACATCTCTTCCTCTCCTCTGTGCACCTGGCTCCATCCTCCCCTCCACCTGGCTGCATCCTCCCTATCCTCTGTGCACCTGGCTCTGTCCACCCATACACCTGGCTGCATCCCTTCCTCTCCTCAGTGCACCTGGCTCCATCCTCCCCTCCACCTGGCTGCATCCTCCCTATCCTCTGTGCACCTGGCTCTGTCCACCCATACACCTGGCTGCATCCCTTCCTCTCCTCTGTGAACCTGGCTCCATCCTCCCGTGCCCCTGGCTGCATCCTCCCTATCCTCTGTGCACCTGGCTCTGTCCACCCATGCACCTGGCTACATCCCTTCCTCTCCGTGCACCTGGCTCCATCCTCCCTATCCTCTGGGCACCTGGTTCTGTCCACCCCTACACCTGGCTGCATCCCTTCCTCTCCTCTGTGAACCTGGCTCCATCCTCCCCTGCACCTGGCTGCATCCTCCTTCTCCTCTGTGCACCTGGCTCTGTCCACCCCTACACCTGGCTGCATCCCTTCCTCTCCTCTGCACTTGGCTCCATCCTCTCCTCCACCTGGCTGCATCTTCCCTCTCCTCTGTACACCTGGCTCCATCCTCCCCTCCACCTGGCTGCATCTTCCCTCTCCTCTGTACACCTGGCTCCATCCTCCCCTCCACCTGGCTGCATCTTCCCTCTCCTCTGTACACCTGGCTCCATCCTCCCCTCCACCTGGCTTCCTCTCTTCTCTCCACCTGGCTACGTCCTCCTATCGACCTGGCTGCATCCCCCTCTCCTCTGTGTACTTGGTTTCACGCTGCCTCCTCTCTATGCACCTGGCTCCGTCCTCCCCTTCACCTGGCTGCATCTCCCCTCTCCACTGCCCCCTCCTCTGTACACTGCTCACTGCCCCCCACTGTATACTGCTCCCTCCGCTGTATTACTGCCCCACATCAGGGTTATGGGCTGGTCGCTCTGCTGCGACAGATTAGTAAGGTCTCTACCTCCTCATTATTCACAGCCGGAGTCTCTGATTGGCTGCCTGCAGCTTTTCATTGGATGGATCTAAGATAGCTCTTTGACTACCGCAGTCAAATAGCTATCACTCAGACTCAACCAATAATAAAAGGCTGCAATCAGAGGCTGTGAACAGGGAGGAACCCTTAATCTGTAAACACAGAACTACAGTAGTGGAAGGGACTCAGGGAGTGCTAAACCCATGCTACGCCATCAGGGATGGACTGACAACTCATGGGGCCCCCTGGCAATAGGGGATCATGGGGCCCCTGTGTCCTTGCCCAAACTCAAAAAAGCCTATGAAAAAGGTACCAGGGGCATCTCATGGGGCCCCCTACTGACCCCGGGCCCTTGGGCAGTGCCCGAGTTTCCAAATGGTCAGTCCGCCCCTGTACACAACTGTTTCTGTGTCAGCTGTGGGTAGACAAATTTAGGCACAGTAGTAGCTGTCAAAGCAGAATAATCAATGGCTTGCTGGTTGCCAGTCCCTGATCTGAAGCGTGCGTGTGCCTTGCAGTCAGGCCAGAGGGTACTCCAATCAACAATCTTATTGATTAGCTGGAGTCTCTGGTTAAATTCCAGGGAGTTCCCAGCTATGTTCATGTGTGGGCTGGTCATCAGACAGAATTTCCGTAATGATCTGATCAGCTTTCTATGGAGGGGTGTGGAATAAATGCGGTGAAGCAACTCCATAGAGGATACTGCATTTCACAGACAGATATGAACCTATATAAATCATATGGAATGTCTTATCCAGATGACATCTCTTGCACATTTTGTGCAAGTTCACTTTTTCTCATTCATTCCAAATGTAAAAGTATAAAAAGCTAAATTGATGGCATTTGCAAAAGGCAGTATTTTTGTCTGAATGCCTGTGGCTTTGCTACTTTTAAAATAAAAAATGCCCATAAGTACAGTAACATCTACAAAAGCCCGGCTGCATTCAGGGGAATTCCAAGATCATTTTGCCACCAGTTCAGTGGTCGTTTAAATAAAATAGTTTTATGACCCATTAGGCAATTGCGGTCTTTGACAGGATGACGTTTATTAAAACTGTTCAGACATATCTGCTTTTTGTTATGTGTGCTTATGGGCTTTTACATCATTTGTTATTCATTCCTTTCTCACGTATTATTGGGTGAAGTGCTGGTTTAAAAAAAAAAAAAAAAAGACAGCAATGAGAGAAGCATAGCAAAGACACACCCTATAGACATGTGTGTAGGGTGCCCCCTGCTGATGATGTTTGAATGTCACAGCTGTATATTTCAATTCAACGAAGTTCTCTTGCAGAAATAAATGTTCTCCTAATTGTTGAGCAATGTAACATTGCTCACCAGCAAAAGTGATTTGTCACTTATCCAGCAGAGGTGAACAGATAAGAAGGTCAGTCCACTAAAGCATAGGGCATGTGATATTTACATTACTGACCATTATTTTCTATTTTTTATGACTGATAATAATTAACTTTTTCAGTTTACTATGGGTTTTGTCACATGGATCACCGGAGTATGTAACTTGTATGTAGGTTATCACATTTTATAGCAGCATTTTGTATATGAAAGCCAATTCACAAAGATTATAGCCCAATTATGTGGTAACTATTGAGGAAAGCGGGGTATGGGACCATTTTAGGTTGTCATAAATGATCTATTCATAAAGAGTAAAGTCTTTCACTACATAAGGAAAAAAAGGATTCACCATCCACACAATGATTTTATTTTTGAATTAAGTGATCTAATGAGAACATTACCATGTGCTTATTATACCTTGTTAAAACATTATCGGGGAAATTCATAAAGGATGTCGAAAGTTTCAATGTTTGCATCCAATTTATGCAATTTATTTATATTGTCACAGACAGGTATATGAATCTGTCCATGTCTGCACTGGGGAAGGGATGTCCACACTGGACTACCTCCAAGATTTTCGTTATTTGGAGAACAAAATATATCTGAATCACAATAGTAATGAATTTCAACAAATCCAAAATAAACTATAACAAAAACAAAAAATTCATTTGTATTCATTTGTTACATTTCTTCTGGAACTCAGAGGGTTTTGTAAGTCGAGTAATGTGTCACATTCTCTATTGTTATGATTGTCGAAAGCCAAAGTTGCAAAATATGAAAGTTGCATGCAGGTCGCATCAAAATTGCAAACACATTGCAAGCAAGACACAAGGCATAGAAAGTTGCATCGAAATCGAAAGTAAGTCACAAACAAGTCACAAGCAAGTCACAGTGAAGATGCAAGCATGTCGCAATGTAAAGTCGCACTAAAAACATAAGGAATGAATCAGAATCTTCTGAAATAACTGAAAAGTATTTGATTTGGAATGACGACTATATAAAATGAATCTGAAGATCTGAAAAAAATTCCAAAAACAAATACAGGTGAAACTGGAAAAATTAGACTATCCTACAAAAGTTCATTTATTTCAGTAATGTAACTTAAAAGGGGAAACTAATATATGAGATAGACTCATTACATGCAAAGCAAGATAGTTCAAGCCGTGATTTGTCATAATTGTGATGATTATGGCTTGCAGCTCATGAAAACCCCAAATCCACAATCTCAGAAAATTAGAATATTACATGCAATCAATAAAACAAGGGTTGTACATAGAACAATATCGGACCACTGAAAAGTATAAGCATGCATATGTACTCAGTACTTGGTTTAGGCCCCTCTTGCAGCAATTACTGCCTCAATGCGGCGTGGCATGGAAGCTATCAGCCTGTGGCACTGCTGAGGTGTTATGGAAGACCAGGATGCTTCAATAGTGGCCTTCAGCTCTTCTGCATTGTTCGGTCTCATGTCTCTCATCTTTCACTTGGCAATGCCCCATAGATTCTCTATGGGGTTCAGGTCAGGCCAATCAAGCACAGTAATCCCACGGCCATTGAACCAGGTTTTGGTGCTTTTGGCAGTGTGGTCAGGTGCCAAGTCCTGCTGGAAAATGAAGTCAGCATCTCCATAAAGCTCGTCTGTGAAAGGAAACACGAAGTGCTCCAAAATCTCCTGGTAGACGGCTGGGTTGACCCTGGACTTAATGAAGCACAGTGGACCAACACCAGCAGATGACATGGCTCCCCAAATCAACACAGACTGTGGAAACTTCACACTGGACATCAAGCATCTTGCAGTGTGTGCCTCTCCATTCTTCCTCCATACTCTGGGTCGTTGGTTTCTAAATGAAATGCAAAAGTTGCTCTCATCAGAAAAGAGGACTTTGAACCACTGAGCAACCGACCAGGTCTGTTTTTCTTTAGCCTGGGTAAGACACTTCTGACGTTGTTTGTTGTTCAGGAGTGACTTGACAAGAGGAATATGACATTTGAAGCCCATGTCCAGGATCTGTCTGTGTGTGGTGGCTCTTGATGCACTGACTCCAGCCTCAGTCCACCCCTTATGAAAGTCTCCAACACTTTTGAATGGCCTTTTCCTTGCAATCCTCTCCAGGCTGCGGTCATCCCTACTGCTTGTGCACCTTTTTCTTCCACACGTTTCCCTGCCACATAACTTTCTATTAATGTGCTTTGATACAGCACTTTGGGAACATCCAACTTCTTTTGCAATTACCTTTTGAGGCTTTCCCTCCTTATGGAGGGTGTCAATGATGGTTTTCTGCACAACTGTCAGCTCAGCAGTCTTTCCCATGATTGTGATTCCTACTGAACCAGACAGAGACCATTTAAAGGCTCAGGAACCCTTTGCAGGTGTTATGGCTTATTTAGCTGATTAGAGTGGGACACTTTGAGTATAGAATATTGCACCTTTTCACAATATTCAAATTTTTTGAGAATGTGGATTTGGGGTTTTCATGAGCTGTAGGCCATAATCATCACAATTATGACAAATCAGGGCTTGAACTATCTTTCTTTGCATGTAATGAGTCTATCTCATATATTAGTTTCACCTTTTAAGTTGCATTACTGAAATAAATGAACTTTGGCACAATATTAAAATTTTTTGAGTTTCTCCTGTAATTCTAGCATAACGAATATGACAAAACAAAATTGATTTAACGAATGAATCCGAAGCAAAATACATTTTCGTCATGCACATCTCTACTCCCTGGCCAATGTGGCCAGCACACTGATATGCACATGGGCGAGGAGTTTTGTAACAAGGGTGGGCAAAGCCTGATGGGAAACTGAGTCTAGTAGTTCTTAATCAGGTCTGCTTCACATTTGATGGACATTGCATTGAAGCCGGTGGATCCCTGGTCACTATTCTGTCCAACAGTGTCTTTTGAATCTACCGAATTTTTCTTTATTAAAAGTCTTGCAATCAATAAACATAAAATCATACACAGAACATACAACAATAAATAATTATATACATATTTACACAAAAATGAAAATAAATATAGCAAAATCTGATGTCAGACAAAAGCAAAACTCTCAGAAATGAACAAGTCATTACTGGGGGAAATAAATCTTACTAATGCAAGTGTATAATCCAAACGCACACGTTCCTGCGTTAAAAATGGCTGTGTGTATACGTGGGTGCTGCAGCAACCGTCGGCTGGAACCAAACTCAGCAAGGAAAAAATGTCACCAGCACACCAAGGATCACCAATATGGGTCCAAAGGTTTTAATAAACCATCACATAGTTACAGCAAGGCAACGTTTCGGAGTCTCGCAGGACCCCTTCATCGTCACATGCCTGATGAAGGGGTCCTGTGAGACTCCGAAACATTGCCTTGCTGTAACTATGTGATGGTTTATTAAAACCTTTGGACCCACATTGGTGATCCTTGGTGTGCTGGCGACATTTTTTTCTTCCTTATAAATCTTACCAAGACTCACATCACTAGACCAGACATCAATCCTGCGAGGTCAAGAAAAAACCCCGCTCCCATTATGCATGCAGCCCTTCTTCAAAAAGAAAATCTTAACCAACAAAAACTAAGGGAGTGAAAAGAACAGCATAAGAAAAGAGCCCCTCACCCGGAGAAGGACAGTTCACAAAAGGCAGGTCTGATATTCCTCCACGCCCTTATCCAGACCACCTGAGACTCCCTGCCCTTCTCAAGAGCCTGAATCTTGACGACTGCACCCAGAATATCGTGCACCACCACCTCAATAGGGAGGACTGTCTTCCGCAGGGTAATCTGACACCGTGCATTCCACATGAAGTAACGAACAACCACACTAACTAGAAAGGGGTATCCAAATCAAAGTCCCAGCAAGCTGGGAATGCCCCATACATCCACTCTGCATAACTCATGCCATAGAGAAAGGGGATGCCCAGAACCCTCCCCACCCTTTTATACATCCCTATGTTAAATGGACACTGGAGCAGAAAGTGGTTCATAGACTCCTCTTTACCAACGCACTCCGCTTTAGGATAATCCCGATCATCCACAGGGCGATGCTTCAGGTTCCCCCTCACATAGAGCCTTCCATGGAAAGCGAGCCAGGCTTGATCCCTAAACTTCAAAGGGATTATCTCCAAATTAATTAAACGTAATCCGTTCCTCATTACAGAGCCTGGGCAATCCTTTAAGGCCAGTGACACATTGAAATCAGAAGCCAAAATCCTCTCTGTCAGAAACTTCTTGGGAAGGGACCTGATATCCTCCACTGTCACCTGCCACTGCCAAAATATTTTCAGACATGGGGCATCACAAGCAGGGAGCTTGCCATGTTGGACTCTCAGACTCTTGACTGGCCCGCCATCTTCCCAGCAATGCAGAAAAGGCTTAATGCAAGACTGAAAATGCCCACCCATCCCGCTGGGGTCTCTGCTAACATTTTATCAATATTGTACTTTAAAAAGAGCAAAGAAAAGAAAACTATTGTGTTGACCATTCCTAGGCCACCCTCCCGCCTGGACAGGTAAATTACATTGCATTTGCTCAGGTTCAGCCTATTTCCCCATAAGAGTTGGAAAAAAAGAGCTGTAGACCCTTGCATAGAGAGATACCGGCAGGATACAGATGAAGCTGACATATAAAAAGATAGGGATCAGGTACGTTATGATCAAGTCAGCCCTCTCCCTCAAGTGAAACCTCCATCTGTTCCAGATTGCTACTTTGGCATTGGCATCTACCAACCTGCTTTCCCAATTTCGATGACCATACTCACCAGGACCACATTTGATGCCAAACACTTTACTTTCCTGCTGGGGCTCCGGGAAGGCATCCAGAAGTTCAAAGCTTTCACTCTCCTCACCCATCCAGAAAACTTCACTCTTTTCATGGTTGACTTTAGAGCCAGAAGCCTCCTTGTACTACTGTATCACAGAGACCACCTCCTGCGCCTCCTCAGTTCCAAAGATCATAACAGACACATCATCGGCATAGGCCACGACCTTCAAAGGTGGTGCACCAGCAATGCCCAGAGGCACCCCGCACAATGATGCACCTTCTAGCCTTCTTACAAAGGGGTTGAGTGTGAAAGCATATAGCAGGAGGCTCAAAGGACATCCCTGGCGCACACCAGAGCCAATCCCAAAAGGTCCTCTAACCCAACCATTAACAAGTGGAAAGCTCTCATCCCCTCTATAAAAATGTCTTCAGACAACCTGTAAACCTCCCCTGCTGGCCGTTTCTACCAAGCAGCAACCACAGATATTTATGATTCACTCGGTCAAAAGCTTTTGCCTGATCCAATGCCAGCAAGTGCTTTCTCCATCCAGCAGCCCTACATTGCTCCAAAGCCTCCCGGACAGCCAAAACTGCTGAAAAGGTACTTCTACCTTGGACCAAACAGTGCTGATGGCTAGGCAACAAATTGCCTTCTACTGGCGAAAAGCACCAAAAAAGAATCTTTGCCAAGATCTTTCTATCAACATTGAGAAAACTGATGGGGCACCAGTTCTCAATCATTGAGGGGTCTTTACCTTTTGACAGAAGAATTACAGCGGATTGCCTCATGGAGGGAGGGAGCAAACCCTCTTCTAGACAGCTGTTCAAAAGCTCAGCTAAAAAGGGAGCCATAATGGACTTAAAACACTTTTAAAATTCAGCTGTCAATCCATCTGGCCCAGGATATGTTTTGGTAGCCTTCTGATCTATAGCACAAACTACATCATGCGCTGAAATTGGTTCTGCCAAATTCATCAAAAGCAATGTACTATTTCCCAATCCTGGAGTAGAATCCAGAAAGCTTTCCATCTTGACCCGGCTAAGGTCCTTTCTTCCCAGGAGGTCTGCATAATATGACCCAAAGATCTCCAAGATCCCTGATCTTGACTTCACCAGGGAACCTGTACTGTCTTTCAGGCCAATGACCGTCTTAACTGCTGTGCCTTGCTTACAGTTCTGGTAAGGATCAGGTGGGCAATATTTCAAATAATCCCTCTCAAGAACCAAGGAGGTATGCCGGTCGTATTGACACTTCCTAAGAAGAAGCTTCACTTCAGAGATTTCCCCTGGATCTCCTCCATATGAGACAAGACGATCAAGCTTCCTCTGTAAATGCTTGTAGGCGATATACATGCCAAGCTGCTTCTTCTTACTTATGGCCTTGAAAAGTCCAATCTCCATTTGTTTCACAAGCTCCCACCACTCTGACTTACTGCTGCAAAAGTCCAGAATAGAAACCTGTGCCTGAAAAAAATCCTCATAGGATTGTCTTACCTCTATATCTTCCAGGAGAGCCAAATTCAGTTTCCAGACACCCCTTCCCCTGGGTGAAGTGTCCGAGGCATTCAGAGTCACAGGCAGCCTACAGTGGTCAGAGAACTCCACCACCTTCAACTCAGGAGCTGAGAGTTCACCTTTAAAAAAAACCTGTCTATCCTGCTCTGACCATTCCCTCTGTGAAATGTGAAACCTGTGCTGCCAGGGCAGTGCTTAATGTGCACATCTACCAGGCCTGCCTGTCTAACCATATCTCTAAGAAAAATGCTATCATAACCCAGCCTGTGGTGTTAAAGTCACCTCCAATGACAACCTGCTGGGACATAAAAAGGAAGGGCTTGATCTTTGTGAGGAGGAATTTTCTGTCCCATTTTGACTGTGGTCTGTAGATATTGATCAGGTGCAGATCCTGACACCTAACAGGGACATCTAAGACCATGCATCTCCCCATTTCTACATCAATTACCTGCTGGCACATTACAGTATTGGTTTTCAAAAGCAATGCAACTCCGCTGCAAGGATCAACAGGAGGGACCACAACTCCACTCCCTTTTTGCTAGATAGACATTGGCCAATATATTGAGCCAGGTCTCTTGCAAAAATAAAATCTCAGCATCAAACTCACTGAGCAAAAAATAAGGCCATATCAAAAGCTCTTGCAGATTTAATGCTGGCGATATTAAGGGTCGCCACCTTTAATAGACCGGGAACTACGATCAGGATAATTGGTGTATTCATTTCTTAACCTCTACCACACTCTCATCACCCAAAACAGCTCACTTCAGAGAATGCGACTCCCCCTCATCCATAGATGATAAATAAATTGATAAATCAGATACCATCTCATCACCTGACAAAACTGAAGAGGTGTTGCCAAGAGGGAACTGCCGGGTCTGATTCTGAAGAGGAAAGTACAGCTCTTTTCTTCTTCTTTTTCTTCCCCTTAACCCTCTCCCACTCCTCATCAGCTGAATCCCCTTCAGCAGGAGGTGAGACATGGGACATGGACACCCCTCCCTCAGCCCCATCGGCTCCACCCCCATCCAGCACCCCCACACTCTCCTGACCACGTTTGCGCTGTCATGGGAGTAGGCTGAGAGGAAAGATCCGCTAAACCTGCCCCCCCCCCCCCCCAGCAGCTTTCGCTAGTCTGGAGGATTTACGTACAGTAGGATTAGGAACAGGAGGGACAGACACAGGGATGACATTACTAGGGGAAACAGAATCTGATACAACAGACGGAACAGACACAGGAGGGGCAACAACAGTTTCCTCCCTAGCATCAGCTGCCTCATCTTCTTTATCCAGCCTCTGCAGCTCAACCTCCAATCCTGGCAGGTTGTGTAGTGCCTCTGGGCACTGACTATATGGATGACCCAGCTGCTGGCACAAATTGCACTGAATCTGGGTGCATGACAATGCAAAGTGGTCTTTCTTTCCACATTTATTACAAACCTTAGGCTGACCCTGATAGAAAATTGTCAGTCTATCCCTCCCCAGAAAGGCTGAGCAGGGCAGGTGCTGAACCACATTGCCCAGTACCCTCAATTGCAGCGACACTGTCCAGGCCCCTGTCCATATCCCATGCTCCTCAAGGACCTTCCGCAGTGGGCTGAGGACTTTGCCATATCGGCGTTGCCACACTACCAAATCAGCTTCCGGTATGGATTCATTAACCTCCCTGGCGGTTTTCCCGAGTGTAGCTCGGGGTAGAATTTCTATACCACAAGCGGTAACCCCGAGCTACACTCGGGCTTACCATGCGGCGCTGCTCTGGGGGTCCCTGCAGCACTTACCTTGTCCTTCGTTCCCACGATGTGTCCCCTGCAGCGTCCCCGGCCATCTCCTCCGGCCGATGCCGGCATCCGGCTTCTGTGTTCCGGTCCCCGTGACGTCGGGACGTACGGGCGCCGCCGGCGGCGGGAAATTTAAAAAATTTAAAAAATGTAATTTTTTTTTTTTTTCAATTTTAAATAGTAAAACATTGCTGTTTCATCCCATTTCACATACATATTGTCCCTAGTGCTTTGTCCTGTGCCCTGCCTGCATTTTGTCTGTTCTTTCTGCCTGGAAACTTAGAAAAGTCCATGGCGTCCAAAAAGCGTCCCTTTACGTCAAAAGCGGTTTTAGACCGGCTAGAGAACAGCGATAGTAAATCAGAACCACTTACAGAATTGAGTGATAATGATTTGTGGGGAAGTTTTCCTAAAAATTACAGCCTACAATAAAAAACTATTTCTATGTGAAAAAATGGTACCGCTTTCAGCACAAAAAATCGGAAGGAATCATACCGCTAGGGAGGTTAAGGACCAGTATCGTCACTGATTTTATCAAAGGCTGCCTTGAACCACCTTTGCCACCAAACCTCTCCACTGCTGAAGGCCCCTGCACCTCCTAAATCTCTCCCAAACAAGATCCAGACTTTCAGGTTTCACAAATGACAAATCATATTCATAACTGCCAACTGGGCAGATCAAAGCAAAACACCACAGGCTTTAAACCCCATCTCCAGAATCAACTCAACCACCCTCCCCTTTACTGGTGGGATTCCTTCCCCCTCCCACCTCAACTGCACAATATTCCTCCTCCTGAACCCAACCATCCCACCACCAAACCTCCCAAAACTGTGACTGCTAGAATTTTCAACATTCCCTCCACCCCCCTTGGTGTGACTCCCCAAACCAGAAACATAGCTCCCCACACTCCTCCCAGCAGCAGAAACATTGGTATGTTTAGCATCTGGTGCAACTCTAGCAGATTACGATTCTACAGATACGAGATTGGATGGTGAATCCTCTCTCTGCTGAGCAGGGGGAGAAATGTCATTTTTACTCTTGTCAGCAATATTAACCCCTTCGGCACCACCCACCACCAACACATTCATTGCTTTAACAGTCTCACCAGTCATATTATTTGCTGACACATTCATAATCTTCACAGCAATATCTGTACTCACAGCTGGACTGATAGAAACTTCAGCTCCAGTTGTCATTTCCTCCTCCAGCACAGAGCTTTCAGCCCAGGAACGTGCCTGCTGTTCAAACACAGCAACAGGTAAAACATCACAGACATCCATGTTTGCCGTTTTCTCTCCACATGGTGCAGTGTGCTGCTCTCCTCCCCCGCCAGCATCAATCAGCTCTGGAACACATGGGAGTCCAGGTGCAGCAGACTCCTTACAGCCAGTGGCCATCTTGCTTGCAGCATTCCCAGAGGCACTACTGGTTTCAGCAAAGGCAGGAGTAGCAAAATCCATGTCCGAGGTGTTTGGCGCAGATCCATCCACATTCCTCTGATGGTCTGGAAACATCTCTGTCAGGGGTTTTCCTTCCATGTCTGCAGAGGTTTAATCCACAGCAGAAACTTCCACAGCAGGTTGTTTGTAGAGTTTCTCTTTCTGTTCCTCAGCTGGGACACCATCCACCACAGCCGGTGGGGCAGACATGTTGGAAGCAGCCATCTTGGTGTACTGGGACTTCTCCACCATTGCAGGCTTTACTGGTTTGTACCTCCTCTGTCCATCCTCAGGGACTTCTAATGGATCATCAGAAAAGGCGAACCTGTCTGCCCTCAGGGGTGACTATCTGCTGGATGAAATTCAGGGTTCCATGCTCACTCTCAACCCCCCGACTGATTGCCGCTGACAACTCCACAGCCTGACATGGGGGGAGAGACACAGAGGTAGATGGTGCCGGGTCGTCCATTACCTGAGGCTGCTGATCCACAGGACTCGCTGATGTCTGGCTGGCAAATCTATTTTCATTATTAAACTTGTTTGCAAAGGCTCCACTTCTGGCTTTCAACTTTTCCAACAATAAAAATTGTTTCTTCACCTTTTCCTCCATCTGCTGTAGCTCTGTCTTCATGGCCAATCATACTCCAGGCCTGGTAGTATTTGGCTCTGAAGGATTTATGCTCAGCTTTCAAAACTTTACGTTTTTCCTCAGCTCTTCCAACTGCCTTAAAACGATCGATAATCCTCTGTCTGTACACATCCACATCCTCACCAGGGCCTGGACCCACAGTCAGGTCCTCCACCTCCTCCTCCTCACTTGGTCCTGTGTCATCAGGGGGATCCCTCTCAGAGCCTCCCACTGGATATGGAATGGTTCCTGGGCCAAGCTAGCAGTCAAGGCCCGGGCTTGAAAAACTCTGGTTCTCAGGGAGAGCTCCTTCAGTGTGTCCTCCTCATTCTCCCACTGACCACCAATGTTTGAATCCACTCACTGTTGTTCACAGTCAATCAAATGTAAAGTGGACCTGATGGGAAACTAGTCTCTCAGTTCCCCATCAGGATCTGCCCACCCAGTGGTATGTAATTTCCCAAATATGGACATTGCCCATATTTGGATAATGACATCACCTGTGTCTCTGCTTACATTTTGGCCGGGGAATCTTCCAACAGCTAATTAGGGCCAGGGCTACAGCTCTGTGCAGGAAGTTTGTAACTTCTCTGAAAGAGGGTATGAGCACCTATAAAGTCCCAATTCTTTAAGCTTTCTTTTGATTGCTTTTTCATATGCAGGGGTGTGGTGGCTGAATGTACCAACTAGACCTATTATTATTCTGTGCAGGAAGTTGTTGCATACATTACACCTTCCCAGCACAGGCACAGCCCACTCTGAGTACTAGTGTGCCTTCATACACCATCTTAATTATTGCAAGTTTCCTAATCTAAGAAATGGAGGTCATTCTTTAAGAATTTGTTCCTGCCATAGCGACAGATTCCTAAAGTGGGGGTAGTAAGAACTACTCGAATTTGATACATGTGTCAGCAGTGTTAAAGGAAAATGCTTGCCTGAATTAGTGCCTTTAGGGCCATTTTGAATTCCCTTGTATGTGTCCTGCTGCTACAGTCCTGGCGTCATAACAAGGTGGAGAGGCAGCGAGGTAACGCCATGCTGTCCACCTCATCCAATCAGAAAACGGTTTACACTCATTGTACACTTTATCAGATAAATTGTCATGCATGTGGCTTGCAGCAGGTATGGCATAGGTTTTATCAATCAGATATTGAGGGGAATTAAGGCTCAGTTTGCACCTACTGATGCTACCAAGTGCAGCAGTGTCCCCATGCAGTTTTTGTGCATTCCCACTCACTGCATGTAGGGCAGCCCAGTCATTTAATTGGGCTGCCCTATGCATGAGAAATGCAGAAAAAAAAGGCCCTGAAAAAAAAGGGTTGCAAAAACACGGCCTGTTGGCAGATACATAGGGCTACCATTAAAAGTTAATGACATGGCTGTGACTATGCTAAATTACACATTTTTCTGTATGTCAGGAAAGTGTGCAATTTTGTGCACATTCCCAACATGCAAAAATCTGAACCTAGGCTAAATCTCTAGTCAGCTGAAAAAGAATTAGAAGCTAATGCCCCCCCGCTCCTCCCCACCCAATATGCATGGTATATAGCTTGTTTTGTGTAGAGTGTAATGAATAAGGTGAAATAATTACCTTGCTCCTCTTTCCACACACTTCCTACAACCGGTCTCACTGAGCCTTTTCTCTTTGGCTTTTGACTGATGGCCCAATGGTATACATTGCATGTGAGGGCGTCAACGGCCCCACACTGAGAAAGTCAGATTGTGAAGGGGAGCTACCAAGGCAAGCAAGGAATAAGGCTAGGTTCACACCTATGCAGTTTGCATTTGATCTGTTTCTACAGTGCTTTTTGCAGCCCATTTTGCGTTTTTGCACATGCGTTTTTGATGCGTTTTGATGCATTTTTTTCTTGTTGCTAGGCAGATTAAATGCAAAACACATCAAAAATGCTCAAAAACACAGCAAAAACACACTACATGCTTTTCTGCAGCATTTCCATTGAGGTCTATAGAACCAAAAACGCAACTTTTTGTGTTTAAAAAAGTTCCTGACACTTTAAAAAAATGCACTGGTTGAAAACACAGAGAAGTGAACATGTCCCATAGGAAATCATGTTAAATGGACTGTAGTGCGTTTCTGCACAACACAAAACATTGCGGAAAATGCTTAGGTGTGAACCTAGAGTAAGGTAAGTTTATTACCCCTAAAATTAGCTATTAGCCATTGCAGCTCTGGGGGGACACTAGCTTCATAAGGCAGCCCATACATACAGTACATCATTTTTTTCTTGTTGAACTAGTGGGGTATTCCCTTCCACTATGCTATTGTGTTCTGACATCAGGGAGCCTTCCCCACCATCAGAATACAAAGATCAGTTCTGTTGGCTATAGCCGGCGACATTGATCGACTGGGAAAAACCCAACAGGCTAGCTGTACACAAGATGATCAGTAGAAAAAGGGTGCCCATAAATGGACCAAAGTTCAGCCGGTCCCTGCTGAAATCACCGAATTTCGATCCATGTATGGCCAGCTAAGCTTTTTCAAACCTCATAATCACTATTTTTGTCAACCTTTAAATTTGTGGAAGACAAATTCTTTTAGATTGTAACTCCCTCCAACACTGGTCATATGACCCAGAGGCCTGGCAAAGGGACATATGTCACGGTCAGTACCATCAATCAAAACCCAACAGGCTAGCTGTACACAAGATGATCAGTAGAAAAAGGGTGCCCATAAATGGACCAAAGTTCAGCCGGTCCCTGCTGAAATCACCGAATTTCGATCCATGTATGGCCAGCTAAGCTTTTTCAAACCTCATAATCACTATTTCTGTCAACCTTTAAATTTGTGGAAGACAAATTCTTTTAGATTGTAACTCCCTCCAATACTGGTCATATGACCCAGAGGCCTGGCAAAGGGACATATGTCATGGTCAGTACCATCAATCAAACCCTAGAACTTTGGGTGACCTAACAACAGGTATAAAGAATGCAATACTAGATCATTATGAAACACAAGAAATGTTCAGTGACCAGTAACAGCAAAATTACATTATAAATGTATACACATCAGTATTATTGTTTAGAAAATGGCATACACTATGTCCAAACCAGCTGAATGAGCACTGTGCTACATCCCTCAGTTGGTTAACACACCATATACATTGCATTTTCAATCCAGTCTATATACATTGCTTCCTATTCTTAAGTCCTGATGGAGAGAAAAGTTATGGCCCCTGAAACACATTGGCTTTCTTGTGTAGTCTTCCACTTGATTTTGCACCGGGATGAATTTGTGTCTGGACTAAGTAGGCACTTATATTGCAATTGACAAGCTGTGCTATGCATTACATGCTCACCCATGCACCCTGCCTGCTGCACTGTATACGCTGCATTGTATGTTGTACATTATGTAGTCCTGAATGTTGCACTTTATACACTATGGGTGTATGTATTAAACAATTGCAGTGCTTTTAGTCCTGTAAAACCACATATATATTTGTAGTGTGTGAATACAGACAAAATCAAATGTTGTTAGGCTATTTTCTTTCCAGGTCGTTTATAATTAATTCAAACACAAATATAGTGAATCAGGAAAATACTGTACTAAGGCCATTAGATGGAGCCAAGGATAATAGAATGTAAATATGTATGTACTATGATTGTCAACTCCATCTAGTGGCCATATTAGAGTATTTTCTTGATTCATTGTATTCTGAATGAAAAGACTTGGACAGAAAATAGCCTAATAACATTGAATTTAGCTCCCATTCAGCAGACAGACTGCATGGGTTTGTATGTAATGTACAGCACATTTTGTGAAGTGTAGCGATCAGACATAAGTGCCTTCCTACAGCTGGAGAGAAAATAGCCTAGATACATTTGATTTTGCCCCTGTATTCACAGAACAAATGTACATGCCCTTTCACTGGGTGAACTGCTATGTATGTTTTTTATAAATACATCCCTATGTGTACTGTATGCAGACACAATCTAGCCACAGCCACTGTTCACCAAAATACGATGTGGAGAATTCATCCCTTCTTATGCAGGCCATAGATGGGGAGAAAAAACGGCAGATTTTTCTTTTAAAAAACGAAAATTCGGTCGTTCAAGCGGCCGACGTTACCATCAATGGAAAAAAAAATCGGCCGATTTTCATCCCTTCTACAGCTGGCAAAAAGTGTCCCTGCAGAGAGCTCCACTATTTCTGACAGTTCTTTGACATTTACAGCGGTTGAAACATTGTATCTATTTGTTTCCATTTAGGATACAGATGTTTTTATTCGGAAACAAATAGATACAATGTTTCAACCGCTGTAAATGTCAAAGAACTGTCAGAAATAGCGGAGCTCTCTGCAGGGACACTTTTTGCTGGACTCGAATTCTTCTTATTTTCATCCTACTTCTTCTTCTTCATCCTCATCCTCTTCTTCTTCTTCTTCATCCTCATCCTCTTCTTCTTCATCATCCTCCTCCTCCTCTTCTTCTTCTTCTTCTTCTTCATCCTCATCCTCTTCTTCTTCTTCTTCATCCTCATCCTCTTCTTCTTCATCATCATCCTCATCCTCTTCTTCTTCATCATCATCCTCATCCTCTTCTTCTTCATCATCATCATCCTCATCCTCCTCTTCTTCTTCTTCTTCTTCTTCATCAGCATCATCCTCATCCTCTTCTTCTTCATCTTCTTCTTCTTCTTCATCCTCATCCTCTTCTTCTTCTTCATCATCCTCATCCTCTTCTTCTTCTTCTTCATCCTCATCCTCTTCTTCTTCATCCTCTTCTTCTTCCTCTTCTTCTTCTTCAACCTCTTCTTCATCCTCTTCCTCTTCTTCTTTTTCTTCTTTTTGCCTTCCTCTTGCAGGTCATTGCTCATGCGCAGATTTTTTATCGGTAAAAAATCGGCCGATTTGCCCACTAATTGCCGCGAAAATCGGCCGATCGGCAAAATCGGCCGATTTTTTTCCAACTTTACCGAAAAAAAAAACGGCCAAAATACCGAAAAACGGCCGACCAAATCGCCCACTAACTATCCGAAAATCGGCCGATTTTATTTTCGGCCGAAAAATCGGCCGATTTTCGACCCATCTATGGCCTGCATTAGTGTGCCGCATAATCTGGTGCAGCTGTGCATGGTAGCCAATCAGCTTCTAACTTCAGCTTGTTCAGTTAAGCTTTGGCAAAAAAAACTGGAAGCTGATTGGTTTCTATGAGTTGCACCAGATTTTAACTGCTTCCGCACCGCCCTATAGCAGAAATACTGCTACGGGGTGGCACAGGTGCACAAAATCATGTATATATATGATTTTGCAGTTCCGGTTAGGAGCAACGCGCTCGGCCTACCTGTGCCGCCATTCGAGGCCTCAGCTGTCAATCACCGGGTCCCAACCGGTGATTCCCCGCTGGCACCTTGTGATCTCCAAGGATTTCTAATGGGGGGGGGGGAGACCTCTATGCAAACAATACAGATCTCTCCCCTGTCAGCTCCTGCACACTGCTTTGTATGGCTTTGCATAGCATACAAAGCAGTGTGCCCACAGTGTACAGCACACACAGCCAACATAGTGAAACAGCACACAGTTAACCTTTTAATTTCCCCACATGTTAACCCCTTCCTGCCCAGTGCCTTTAGTATAGTGTCAGTGCTTTTTATTACACTGATTACTGTATTGGTGTTACTTGGGATGTCAGTGACACCAAGTCAGTTCCCCCCGGTGTCAGAATGCCTGCCGCAGTTCTTCTATAAGTCGCTGATCGCCGCCATTACAAGGAAAAAAAAATTCCAGTATATATACCACCATTTGTAAATGCTACAATTTCACATAAACCAATTAATTTACACGTATTGGGATTTTTTAGCAAAGACATGTAGCAGAATACATTTTGGCTTAAATTTATGACGAAATTTGATTTTTAAATTTTTTTACTGGACAAGTTTAATAGCAAAAAGTCAAACATATTGTTTTTTTCTCAAAATTGTTAGTCTTTTTTTAAAGCGCAAAAAATAAAAAATGCACAGGCGATCAAATACTACTAAAAGAAAGCTCTATTCGTGGGAAAAAAAGGACATAAATTTAATTTGGGTGCAGCACTGCATGACCGCGCAATTGTCAGTTAAAGTAACCCAGCGCCATATCGCAAAAAATGGCCTGGTCAGGAAGGGGGGTAAATCCTCTACAGGGGCAGACTGACCATTTAGAAACTCGGGCACTGCCCAAGGGCCCGGGGTCAGTAGGGGGCCCCATGAGATGTCCCTGGTACCTTTTTCATAGGCTTTTTAGAGTTTGGGCAAGGACACAGGGTCCACATGATCTTCTATTGCCCGGGGGCCCCATGAGTTGTCAGTCCGCCCCTGATCCTCTATAGGGCAATTGGATAAACTTTCCAGTTTTAGTAAATTAACCCCCCTCTGTCTGGATTCCCAAGTGCAAATAAAGAAAAAAAGCCTAAAAAAATAAAACTAATGCAGTCACCACCTCTAAGAATTGGTAAGCTGCAATATAATGCATTTTGGTTTATGGGTTTAATACCGCTTTAAGGGACAACACAGACAGTGTTCCTATTCCATCCATATAACCTATCAGTACGTAAACCAATAAATGGAAACCGTGCGTAATCAGACATTTTTTGCTAATGAATGCTATTATGAGGACTATGGTCTAAAAGGGCCTAATATGTCAGCTTCATTACATCTTGTGCAGAACAGAATAGATTGCAGACAATAGTTGCTGGGGATACATCTGGAAATGAATGTCAGGTGTCTACCATAGAAAGAGGCATGCAATAAGTATTTCTGTTATCAACAGACGTTAATGAATATTAGTGTCATCTAACAAGCCAATGGTGACGGAAACACACCGAGCTGAATGTGACACAGAAAGAGATCTGCCATGGTTGTCCAAACAGAAAGAGTGTGCTAAACAAACACAGAATGCAGACAAATGACAGGCTGCAGAGTTTCCATAGCTACTCCAGTCTGAAATGATGAGCGATAACATTAATAAATGTCACAAGTCACTGCTTACAAAGAGAGGAATAAATTGTGATTCTGGTGTGAGCTGCCCGCACAAGATTTAAATAAATTGCACAGACAAACCTTGTAAACTGCACTGGATTTAGATGTTGTTTTTGTTTAGCTGTGTGTGAAGCATGAGTTTCCTAGTACACTCTGACAAGCTTTTAGTATTTTGGTTAACAGATTTGTTTCAGAACACCATCTCTCCATCCTAGCTTGGGATGCCACCTAGGAAATATATAAAGATGGACATACACTATACAATTTGATTGTACAATTTCTGTACCATCTCTTTTAGTTTAGGTTCACAGTGCGTTTTTGCTGCAATTTAATTTTTTTTTTCTGATTGCTAGACAGATTTTAAACACAAAACACATCAAAAACGCAATATGGGCCCTCAAACCCCTCGTGTGCTGTTTGTTGTTGCTGTACTGTTTCATGTATTGTCCCCCCCCCCCTCTATTGTACATTGCTGAGCAAACCCTTTGGCGCTATATAAACTCGATGTAACAATAATAATAATAATAATATATGCTTTTCTGCAGCATTCCCATTGAAGTCTATAGAACCAAAAATGCAATGTTTTGGATTAAAAAATGTGAACATGTTCCATAGAAAATCATGTCAAACGGACTGTACTGTGTTTCTGCAAAATGCTGCAGAAAACGCTCAGGTCTGTACCTAGGGTTAGAGTTACTGAAAATATGTAATAAGAGGAAAACTCTAAGCAACTGACTACATGCTTGATGGCAGACCTAAAGGAGATTGTACAATCAGTTTTTGCAGTGCAGTGGTGGCCAACCAAGCAAATATAGAGAACCTCAAATCCAACCCCCAAACCGTCCGACATATCCGAAAAGCAGTGGCGGACTTTGGCGTGTTACATTTGTCAGGAACAGCATGAGGAACAAGGTGAACCAGGGGCGGACTGACATGGGGCCCCGGGGCAATAGTGGATCATGGAGCCCCTGTGTCCTTGCCCAAACTCAAAAAAGCCTATGAAAAAGGTACCAGGGACATCTCATCGGGCCCCTTACTGACCCCAGGCCCTCGGGCGGTGCCCGAGTTTCAAAATGGTCAGTCAGCCCCTGAGGTGAACGTTGCAGCAAAAGCTGCTGGTTTTTTTTCTTATAAATAAATTGTGTCATGCTCAACCCAAACTAGTGTTGCAAGTGTTCAAAATATGCAAACATAACATAAGAACAAAACCATATGTAACAAATATAAAGTGACTAAAACAAATTCAGTGGGAAAACGTCCAATCCAAATGTTAACAAGTGTGAATACAGTATATGGAAAGTTCCTTCCTTTCTAGTATCCTAAAGTGCCACAATGTCACCCAAAGTGGTAATGGGATACACAATTACCAGCTCCCAATGACCATCTTACATCAAGAATGGCCAAAAATCGCTTGTATAATATCCTCTGGTATCAAAGATACTCCCAGAGCAGCCTCAATGATAAACAGGAACACCTCCAATAGGGTATGAATTATCCTCACAATGTGATAATCCATGCAAACTAAAAAGAGAAAGCGAGCCTCTCCATAGTGTAAATCCTTCAGGATTGTTTTTATATATATATATATATATATATATATATATATATATATATATATATATGACATGCCTATGTAATTACCAAGACAAAATCCTGCATCAACATCAACATCAACTTCCTCAAACGCGGTGACATCAGTGTGTGGCTCCACCCGACGCGCTTCATCATCAAAGGACGTCTTCCCAGGGAGTTATTTTTTTAACTCCTAAATGTGTAAAGCAGAATTTTACAAAATTATTTTAAAAATCTCTGCACTTGTTACAGCTATACACGCCTTATAGCTTTAAAAAAAAGATAAAAGATGAAAAAGAAAAAGATGATTTAAAAAAAAAGGGTTTGAAAATGGAAACAATTGTATTTTTAACACTAGGTGCGTGCTTGTGTTGATGTCTCTTTTCATTGTTTTTGTTGCCATTTGGACTTTCTTGTGTAAAAAGCTGCAAATCATAAAATATACCACAAATATGCAAAAATATGAAGAAGATACAATTTTTTTATTATTTCATTTTTAACATTTATGAATGAATTTGTGTTTTTAACCATTTAAGCTCCAAAAGATTTTACCACCTTCTTGACCAGGCCATTTTTTGCTATACATCACTGCTCTACTTTAACTGGTAATTGTGCAGTTATACAAGGCTTTACCAAAACAAAATTAGTATTTTTCCCCATAAATAGAGCTTTCTTTTGGTGGTATTTGATCACCAAAGGGTTTTTTATTTTTTTGCAATATAAACGAAAAAAGACCAAGAATTTTGAAAAAAAACCTGTATTTTTTATTTTCTACTACAAAACATATCCAATAAAAAAAAAATCTAATTTCTTCATAAATTTTGGCCAAAATGTATTCTGCTGCATGTCTTTGATTAAAAAAAATTACCAATAAGTGTATATTGATTACAAATAAAACCAATTGATTCTCGCGAGCAGCCAGAACAAAAAAAAGGAAAATAATTTAAATATTTTTCCACACTATATCAACTTTTTCAGTGAGTTTAACTAAATAACTACAAACCAGAAGGCTGCTCACAATTACACATACTCAAAACATGTGCACAACCTAAATAGAATAAACATAGTGCTGCACTTCCTCAAAATTCCCCAAAATCAAATGTGAATACAAACAAATGTTATGTAAATAATGTGAATAATTCTAATTGCAAAGTCTGTTAATTATGATGCTTCTTCTGCCTCAAAAAATCCATTATAGCTATATGTCTTCTTAAGATTAATCCACCGCTACAAACACCAGATGTGCCCTCACCTGGAGTTTTCGACCTCACACAAAGTTAGGTCAAAAAACGCATGAGTCCCTTGATGTGGACATATAATGCCAGGTATGTCTTGTATATAGAATCTTCCTCCAGTGATGAATGGTCCCTTTAATACTTCCTCCTCCACTCAGCATGCATATGTCAGAAAAAGTGAGTAAAACACAATAGTGCTCTATCCTTTTAAAACATTGTTCTATTAAAAAACTAACAATGGCCACTCACATTATGTAGCTGCTCAATCGCACCTGATATCATGCACATGTAGATCCAAAATTTCACCTCGTATACATATACAGATAGCCTCCACTTCCCTGATCTGTGGTATCAGTGTATTGGCTGAGCATCGTAATGTCATCAAGCCCCTCCCCTACACGTTATGCCACAGGGTCACGTGGCTTCCTCAGGGGATATGATTGCTTTGCATGAAAGTTATACCATCTGCAAACTATGATATGTAAACTGGAATTTTTTTTTTTTATATATACTACTTGTGGCAGTGATCAGTGACTTATAATGGGACTGTGATAGTGGGACAAGCAATCTGACACTAAATGATGCTGGGGTCAACAGACTGCCACTGAAATTACCAGTGGGATTCAATTAACCCTTTGATCAACCCAGATGTTATCCCCTTCCCAACCAGTGTCATTAGTACAGTGATCCATGTATATGTTTAGCACTGATCACTGTATTAGTGTCACTGGTTCCCACAAAGTGTCAGTTTTATCCATGGCAGACTGCCTTAACATATTCTCTTTACTCTTTGTGGGAACAATGTTGCCTACAAGTGGTCACCCCCTACCACATAAACACATTTTGCTTGTAAGCTCCAAGGAGCAGGGCCCTCTAATCCCTCGTGTATTGAACGGTATTGTTACTGTACTGTCTCCCTCCATAATGTAAATCGCTGAGCAAACTGTCGGCGCTATATAAGTCCTGTATAATAATAATAATAATAATAATAATAATCTGAAACTGGAGTATACACATTAGCATTTCCATGCTCATTAGTAAATATCAACTTTGCAAATTCCCAGTATACAACACATTGTATAAAGGCACGTCTCTCTCCACATAGTGGGCCTCACCAACTGGTGTCATACCCACATCACTGCAAACAGTCTCACAACCAGTCTCTTTAGTCAATTTATTTGCAGTCCTATTACTCACTTCATCGAAGAAAACTCTGCAATAGACATAGCTATCTTCAGTTCCTGGTTCTGGGTGAATCCTCAGCTTCACTGTGTCTTTCCATATCACTCATGAAGCCACAGGGAGGAATTCTTTGGTACCCTCCACCACCGGTCCAACAGGACTTCACTCACTGTTGCCATGGACAACAGCAAACAATTTTCCACAAGAAACGAGGCAGGTAACCACAGACCTCTGCCTAGCCAGGTTACCTTTTACAGCATCCATAGACGGAGGACAGTTAGAAACAGCTTGCCCAGCTCACTGCAACACAAACAGTACATTTGTCTCCAGGCCTTTGTAAAGCTTTTCAGGCAGTAACTTCCTGCAGGATGAAGAACGCCTTAATAAGAACACTGAGGCACACCTCCACTATAGTTTTAGTCTCTCCATGACACACTTTCTTCTTAATGAACGCTTGCTGACATTCCCAGTCACACTGGATTGCCTGTCCATGCTAAACATCTACTTTGAACAGGTCATAGTTGATGTGGCATTGACTCAACAGCTGGTGGGTTCATTCCTTTCCATTCAGCAAGAAACTCTTCCAAGTCCTCAGTAGGCAACATTTGCTGAAGTCTATTGATCTGATTTCAACTTTGTTAGCACAGGCAACAGTGCTCAATTTGTGTTTCCGGTCAGTTTCCCCCTTTGCATGACAATCCAAACAAGCTTTCCTGTTGATGTATCTGGGGTTACCACTGTGAAAAGGCCATTTATTGGCTCTCCAAAAGACTTCCAAACTTACACTGCTTGTTCAGGCATCTGTGGAGCTTCCACATGTGGTGATATCCCCTCCGGCCACCACACTCTATCAATCACTTTTGCATAGTCCTTTTTTTTTAATGCCCTATATTGAAGGCACACCACTAACAAAGTCCACCCCAATTTGCAAATTTGCACTTTCACTTTAAGGGCTGCTTTCCTTTTTTAATTCTTGAAGGTACTGACCACCTGCTACACAACCATATACTTTTTCAATGTCCTCTTTTAGCATTAACAGTTCATTACAACAGAACTTAAGTTTTCCTCAGCGAGGTTTAGAAAAGACTTCACATTGTTGCTCACATTCGAAGCACCAATTGTGGTGGTTCAGCTCAGTTCTAGCACTTCCACCAACTCAGCCCAACTCCCACCAATATGTGATTGATGTTAGGTATACATTGTGGGACATTGTTACATAGTTTGTAAGGTTGAATATAAACACCAGTCCATCCAGTTTAATCTGACAGTGCGTCTAAGCACGTTACTACCATTTTCAATATCCCTGTACATTATGTTCACTAAGAAACACATTTTAGAAGTTCTTTTACTTCATCTTCACTGACATGACCAAAAACGGAATGGAGTTACACATCCTTACCACTGTAACAGTAAGGAACCCCTTACACAGTTTAGGATTGAACCATTTCTCATCCAACATCATTGTGTGGCTGTATGTCTTCTTTAGAGACCTAAGATTAAATAATGTTCTTCCAAATGCTAGAATCACCATTTAAAGATGTGTATATTGTGACAATATTCCCACTTAAGCATCTTTTCTCCAGGGAGATCAAGGCTAATGTTTGTAATCCTCCCTCATAACAGAGGTCCTCCACCCCCCTCATTATCTTTATTGCCCTTCTCTGGACTCTCCCAGTTCAAACATATGCTCCCTGATCATTGGTGAATAAAACTGGCCGGTGTGCTCAAGATGTGGGTGAACCAGAGCTTTGTAAAGTGGTAGAAGTAATATACCTTAAAATACCTTTTCATTTTTAATGCATGCTGATAGTCTGCTAGCCTTGTTTGTCGCAGCTTGGCATTGCATGCTAATGTAGCACTACCCCCTTAGGAGTTGCTAGAAGATTTGTGTCTCCCTATAGTCCTGCACAGCCAGGCATTGCGCATCTTCACACAGGCTTGCATCCAGAGTCGGAGATCAGTCCTTGAGCTTTGATTTTGTTGTATTGTTTTACTAAGTAATGTATATCCCAGCTCCCCTGTACTCCATTATAGTGATATGACATGTATAAAGTATGTATATCCCAGCTCCCCTGTACTCCATTATAGTGATATGACATGTATACAGTAGGTATATCCCAGCTCCCCTGTACTCCATTATAGTGATATGACATGTATACAGTAGGTATATCCCAGCTCCCCTGTACTCCATTATAGTGATATGACATGTATACAGTAGGTATATCCCAGCTCCCCTGTACTCCATTATAGTGATATGACATGTATACAGTAGGTATATCCCAGCTCCCCTGTACTCCATTATAGTGATATGACATGTATACAGTAATGTATATCCCAGCTCCCCTGTACTCCATTATAGTGATATGACATGTATACAGTAATGTATATCCCAGCTCCCCTGTACTCCATTATAGTGATATGACATGTATACAGTATGTATATCCCAGCTCCCCTGCACTCCATTATAGTGATATGACATGTATACAGTATGTATATCCCAGCTCCCCTGTACTCCATTATAGTGATATGACATGTATACAGTAATGTATATCCCAGCTACCCTGTACTCCATTATAGTGATAGGACATGTTGTATACAGTACTTACTGTCCCCCCGAGTTCCCTGCGGTGGTGGAGAGGGTGTCTCCTATCAGCGGACAAGAGCGGACCTCTCCTGCACCTGTCCTATTGGCGGCTGGGCCGCAGAAGCCGGAAACCAGAAGTTGTAAACCGGAACTCAGCTTCACAGTGAGGCTTGGAGTGCAGGTGCAGTTGCTCCATGCTTCATTTGTGCTCACCGCTCGCAGCCGCTCGCCACAGAGGAATTTCTCCTCGCATTTGGCGAGCAGGCGAGCCGCTTTTTCAAGCCCTGCTGTAAATGTTGCCAAATTCAGAGAAAATGTTGACTTAAATGTTGCTTCATCAAGTTAGAAAACTTTATTTCTAACTTTTTTTTATGCTAGATAAATAGAAATAGTTTTTGTTTTAAGTAATGCTACATGAATTTTTTTTTTTTTAAAACTTGATGATTTATAACTTGTTGCCTATTGAAATGTGATAGGCAAAAATAGCATTTTATTTTCAATGAATGTGTATAATAATTTTTGAATGTTACCTAAAACCATGTCTACATTTGTTAAAACCAATAGATCTCATACTGCTTAAAAGCTTAATGCGGAATAGAGCAAAATAAGGCTGTACTCACACTTGGCAAGTTTAAGTGAACCATGCCCGAGTTCGATTCTCACTTTTTCCTTGTTGGTCCACTTACAAGTGTTCCTGGGCACACTTCCCTGCTAACCAGATCAGGGATCCCTGTTTTACTGCAGAGTTCTCTATGGAGAGAACTGTGTTCCAGTACTGTTTGCACTCACATTGCAGCAAACTGTTCCGCTCCACAAGTGAACCATGGCCAGGACCACCTGTTCCAAGTCCCAGGCGCAGTGCAGACAACTACACAAATGAACTGACCCAAGTGTGTGAGTACACCCCAATATGATTTTTCAATAAACATTGTGAAATAACTTGTTGAATTTTGTAGTTGCTTTTGTAGAATTACAGAATATTACCCCCTTCTTTATATACATAACATGGGTGGGAGGTATTCTGTAGTTTACAAAGGTAGCATGGGCAGGTCTAGACTACTTAAAGCGGTATTAAACCCCAAACCACAAATGTAATATACCTCAGCTTACCAATCATTAGATATGGTGGCTGCATTCATTTTACTCTTTAAGGGTTAGTTCACATTAGATACAGTTCAGTGCATTTTTTTTTTTTGCATAAAAAATGCATGAACAGTGTTTTCCATGTATTCCGATGGCCTTATTTCACACCAGTGCAGTCAGTTCCAGTCAGTTTCCGGTGTAGAAAAAAAGTAGAACATGCTGCATTTTTTTCTGCACAGAACTGTACTGGAACATAGCAAACTGCATCAAAACTGCATTGGAATGGAGTGTGATGTGAACTGTAAGCAAAAACGTATCCAAAGTGCATTTTTGTGGTGTGAACTGGCCCTTAGGCTTTTTTCTCTCTGTTTTCACCTGCTGATCTGGCCAGTAACAGACCTTCTTTATTAGAGTGCCTCCACTCTGGAGGAATGAGCACAGGGGGCACCTTTAGACAGAAGCATTGTCAGAGTTGGGAGGGAGGGGATTGTTAGAGGTACTAGCAGATTTATTTATTTTTTTTAGAATTCAATATTTTATAAATTTTTCGATTACCATTCATACATACAAAAGCTAATAAAACAGACATATACATATAAATATTCTCAATTTCATATGTCCTTATATCAAAAACATTGCCTTTCATCTATTTAATTTTTTACCCCTCACCCTCTCCCCTCCCACCCTATTTCCCAAACCCCCCCTCTCCCACCCCTCTTGGCCCTAATTATGCATTTACCTACTCTTTTAATAATTCCTATTCCGAACTTGATATTACTTTAATTATACAGTTATTGCACATATTCTAGGCATAGGTTTGATTTTTAAAATTTTTCCCACTTTTCCCACCTTATGCGGAAAACCTCCATTTTATCTTTCTCCATATGATAAAGTTCCTCTATTCTATACGTCTTCTCTACCCTATCCACCCAGTCTTTTATTTTCGGTACTTGTTGTTCCCTCCAAAACTTGGGTATCAAGCCCTTTGCTGCATTCCAGTAGTACAGTAGCCCAGATTTTTTATATTTTTTTACTGATAGCTCGGTACCATAAAAGAGACAGATCTCTGGGAACAATTATCATTTTTATCAGGTTTATCCATCCCACCCATGACTGAAATCCCCATCCTAGTTTCTTTATTTCATCCTTAATCTCGTTTAATAATGGGATGTAATTTATTCTGTATAGGTTCTTTAGAGAAACAGTTAATTTTATACCAAGATATTTTAATTTACTTTCTCTCCAAACAAAGGGGAATTCCTCCTGTAACTTTTTTTTCTCTGTCCGTAAAAGGTTTATTTTTAAAATCTCTGTTTTAGTTGGATTAATTTTTAAATTTGACACCTCGCCATATTCTTTTAAAGATTTAATTAACTTTGGTAATGTTATCCTTGGGTTTCCTACATAAAACAACATGTCATCTGCATAAGCTGCCACCTTATGCTCTGTCTCTCCTACCCAAATTCCTTTTATATCTATATTATTCCTGATGGTAGCCAAGAGCGACCATATAACAATGGAGACAGCAGGCATCCCTGTCTAGTTCCGTTCTGCATCCCGATGTATTCTGATAACTCCCCATTAACCATGATTGCTGAATATTATATAGCTTATTATAGTATTCTTTAAACACTTTTACTATATCTTTAGTTGAATACACTAATTCTCCTTCATTATCTCTTATTTTCTCTATATAATTCCTAGATTTTTTTCTTCCTCTGAGCCCTCATTAAATACTTTACTGGTCTGTCCCCCATCTATACCTCTCAATTGTCATTCTGTTGTATACTCTCCTCTTGTCTTCTTCCAAGAAATTATTTAATTCTTCTCTTTTATATATTATCTTCTGCATAGTCTCTTTTGTTACTCTCTTTTTATGTATCTGCTCTAGATCACAGAGTTCACCCAAAAGTGTGTTTATTTTATCTCTTCCTTCCCTCTTCTTTTTTGCTCCTATCGCCATTAGGAGTCCTCTAATATACAGTTGCAAGAAAAAGTATGTGAACCCCTTGGGATTATGTGGAGTTTTGCATGAATTGGGCATAAAATGTGCTCTGAACGTCATCTAAGTCACAACAATAGAAGAACACAGTCTGCTGAACATAATACTACACAAACATTAGATGTTGCCATGGTTTAATTGCACATAACATGTAAACATTCACAGTGCAGGGAGAAAAAAGTATGTGAACCTTTGGACTTAATAACTGATTGACCCTCCTTTGGCAGCAATAACCTCAACCAACCGTTTCCTGTAGTTGCCGATCAGACCTGCACAATGATCTGGAGTAATTTTGGACCACTCCTCTTCACAAAATTGTTTCAGTGTAGCAATATTCTTGGGATGTCTGGTGTGAATCGCTCTCTTAAGGTCATGCCACAGCATTTCAATAGAGTTGAGGTCAGGACTCTGACTGGGCCACTCCAGAAGGCGTATTCTGTGCTGTTGCAGCCATTGTTTTGTTGAATTACTTGTATGCTTTGGGTCATTGTCCTGTTGCATCACCCATCCTCTGCGGAGCATCAGTTGGCGGACAGATGGTCGTAAGTTTTCCTGCAAAATGTCTTGATAAATTCTGGAATTCATTTTCCCATCAATGACAACAATCCGTCCAGGCCCTGAGGCAGCAAAGCAGCCCCAAACCATGATGCTCCCTCCGCCATGTTTTACAGTGGGGACGAGGTTTTGATGTTGGTGTGCTGTGCCTTTTTTTCTCCACACATAGTGTTGTGTGTTCTTCCCAAACAACTCAATCTTGGTTTCATTTGTCCACAGTATATTTTGCCAGTAGTGCTGTGGAACATCCAGGTGCTCTTTTGCAAACTTCAAACGTGCTGCAATATTCTTTTTGGACAGCAATGGCTTCCTCTGTGGTGTCCTCCCATGTACTCCATTCTTGTTTAATGTTTTCCTTATTGTAGATGTGTCAACAAAAATGTTAGCATGTGCCAGAGATTTCTGTAGGTCTTTAGCTGACACTCTGGGATTCTTCTTTACCTCATGCAGCATTCTGCGCTCTGCTCTTGCAGTCATTTTTACAGGACAACCACGCCTAGGGAGAGCAGCAACAGTGCTAAACTTTCTCCATTTGTAGACAGTCTGTCTTACTGCGGACACATTAACATCAAGGCTTTTGGAGATACTTTTTTAACCCTTTCCAGCTTCATGCAAGTCAACAATTCTTGATCGTAGGTCTTCTGAGAGCTCTTTTCTGTGAGGCATGGTTCACATCAGACAGTGCTTCTTGAAACCAGTAAACCCAAAACAGGTGTGTGTTTTTTAAGGGCAGGACAGCTGTCAGCAACACATCAATATCATCACACTGATTGGAGTCAAGGTTGGCTCACTCCTGGCTCCAATTAGCTCTGGGAGAAGTCAATAAGCTAGGGCCTCACATACTTTTTCCTCCCTGCACTGTGAATGTTTACATGTTATGTGCAATTAAACCATGGCAACATCTAATGTTTGTGTAGTATTATGTTCAGCAGACTGTGTTCTTCTATTGTTGTGACTTAGATGACGTTCAGAGCACATTTTACGCCCAATTCATGCAAAACTCCACGTAATCCCAAGCGGTTCACATACTTTTTCTTGCAACTGTAGGCCTTATGAGCTTCCCACACTGTGGCTACCGTCACTTCCTCAGATTCATTTTCCTCAAAAAATTGCTCAATTTCCTTCTTCACCTTCTGATCCGTCTCCTGATCCTGTAGAAGTGTCTCATTTAGCCTCCATATTTTTCCTCCCCTCTGCATGATCAGAAATCGAGATAACTTCGATATTTACTTTAACCAGAGACTCAATGGGGTTTATTTACTAAAGCTGGAGAGTCCAAAATCAGACTCCCTTCTGCATAGAAACCAATCAGCTTCTAACCTCAGCTTGTTCAATGAAGCTTTGGCAATGAAACCTGGAAGCTGATTGGTTTCTATGCAGAAGGGAGTCTGATTTTGGACTCTCCAGCTTTAGTAAATAAACCCCAATAAGTCTATGGTCCAACATTATGTAATCAAGTCTTGAATACATCTCATGTGCAGGAGAGTAAAACGTATAGTCTCTGTCCTTCATATGCTTAATTCTCCAAATATCCACAAGTTGACATTGAAATTTTTCACCTTTTCAAAGACCTACTACTCTCTCTCTGCTCCGGAGAGGCCACATCCATCTGTGGATTCATACAAAAGTTGAAATCCCCTGCCACAATCAAATTACCTTTTTTAAAATCCTTTAATTTCCTCAAAACATTTTTTAAATATACCTCCGGTTTCTTATTCAGGCAGTAAATATTTGCTAATGGGCACTCTACTTCCTGCAGTCCTCGCCTCAAAACCAGGAATCTCCCTTCCGGATCTACCAATCTCTCCTCCAACTTAAACCTTATATTTTTTGCGAATCCTATTGCCACACCCTTTGCACGTTTAATTGGGGAATCTGCATAAAACCACTCAGGATAATATCTAGATTGTAGCTTTATATTATCTTCCTGTACTAAATGTGTTTCTTGTAGGAACACCACTGAAGAGAATCTGTGCTGAAGTTCTTTGAGTATCCTAAATCTCTTCCCCAGACTATTTAAACCTTTGACATTATGGGGTTTATTTACTAAAGCTGGAGAGTCCAAAATCAGACTCCCTTCTGCATAGAAACCAATCAGCTTCCAGGTTTCATTGCCAAAGCTTCATTGAACAAGCTGAGGTTAGAAGCTGATTGGTTTCTATGCAGAAGGGAGTCTGATTTTGGACTCTCCAGCTTTAGTAAATAAACCCCTATAAGTCACAAAGTGAATCTCTTCCATTCTTTTCTCACCTACTCTCATCCTTCTTTTCCCTTCTCCTTTCTCTCTCTCTCTTCCCCAACTCTTCCCCTTTGTTCTCTAAAGCTTCTCCATGCTAATTTGCCCCTTGTTATCCTGCATAATCTCAAGCCCCTTCATCTTCCTCCCAACCTGGAATAACTATTTTCTGTAGTTCCAGTCTCTCACAAAAGTCTCTTAAATCTTCAGGAAACTTCACCCTTGCTGATTTACCTTTTTCCAACCAATTAAACAGGCTGGAAATCACCATCTATATTAAACGTTTTGCTTTATCATTTGTTCTAGTAATGGCTTCAATGTTCTTCTTGTTAATGTTTCTGCTGATAGATCTGCAAATATTTGTATATTTATTTCACCATATTTTATTATTGCTCTTCCTTTTATCTTGATAATAATGAAATTGTACAATCACATCTCTCGGGTTTCCCTTTCTTCCATCTTGCTTTTGGGATCTTCCAATTCTGTAAGCTCCATCAATTTTAAAGGGCTCTAGTGCAGATTTATCCATTACTATATCCAGCATTTCCATTATTGTTTCCATCAGATCTTCTCCTTGAGGAGTCTCTGGGAGTCCACGAATTCTTACGTTGTGTCTTCTGTCCCTATTTTCCTGATCTTCCAATTTGTATAGCAGATTTCTTTGTTCTTTTCTAATATCTGTATAGCTTGGGCATGTTTGTCTATTTTTTCTTCCATCTCTTCCACTCTAGATAGTATTTTCCCCAAATCTTTATGAAGTTTCACTATTTCTTGTTTTATGGATTTTTCTAGTCCTTTAAACATTTCTGCTATTTCTATTTTAGTGGGCCCCTGTGTGTTCCTTTTTTGTTCTCCTGTGCTCTCCCGAACCTCCGTTTTTCCCATGTCTCCATCTTCTGTGATTTGGCTAATATTAGCCATTCCATATTAGCCATTCCTAGGGATAGTCTAGAACTCTCTCCATTATTATTTTCAGTCTCACCTCCTCTATTTATTCCTGTTTGTCTCTCCGGTGTCCATTTTTCTTGCGAGGGTATAAATTTCTTTATTGAACTTGTTTGGGAGACTTTTGCCCCTCCCCCCTTTGTCGCTTTATTTTTCATATCCTTTTTCTTTTCTTTTTCTCTTCTCTCTCCTCTTTCCCCCTCCTTCCCTCCCTGTTGAATCCCAAGGAATTAACAAGCATTCGACTTTTCAAAGGAAATATCCTTTAATCTTTCTTATCTTCTCCCCCACTATCAGAGTCCACATCCTATTCAGCTTTTTTTTTTCTTTCTTTTTTTTCTTCTTGATATTTCCTCTCCTCACTTCTTTGCTTAATAGTTTCTTTTTAACTGGGAACCTCCTACATGCACATTCCCCCTCTTAATTATTACACAGTTCTATTCATATTCCAATATAATTGTAACAGTATAGTTCTGCCATTCTCACTAACCCTCTTGACTCCTTTTTCTTCCTCGGCGGGTGAGGCGGCATTAGTGTTCTTTCTCCTGGGGGGTTACAAAGTTCAGTGTTCCCTCATTCATCAACAGGCACTTTCAGGGGGGGGCTTCTCCCACGTTTCCCCATAGGGTCTCAATCTCTCCTGCAGCCGTCCGATGCATGGGAGGGGAGAATCGGTGCTTCCTCCACTCCTGATACCAGCCGGTGTTCTCCTCTTCTCCCAGTACTCCTCTGTGCCGGGTCACATGACCGCTCGGTGTCCTCTCAGCACTGGCTGCAAGGGATCTTCACTCTCTCCTGCGGCTCAGCTCTGCCGCCCAACACGCAGCAGAGCCCACGGAGCACACACTCCTCCAGGGGGACTCGTTCCAGGTGAGCTAAGACAGGGGTTCCTTGGGCATTCTTCCCTTCATTCGGTGGGACCCTGGAGGCCTCTGGTGATGGGAGATCTCACATTGATCTCCTGTTTGGCGCCATGTTCAGGCTCCTCCTCCGCTACTAGCAGATTTAAACACACTAAATAATTGAAGCTAAACTCCAGCTCACACTTCATAATCAGTTACAGAAACTGTTCCTGTTGGGATAAAGATTTTATATGAGTAAATAAAATAATTGTAAGCACCCCAGTAGTAAATGGTTGTCATCATCCCTGTAACTGTAAGATAACTTGTTCTTTTGGTAAACAGCAGAATTACTGGCTCGATCACCAGATGAAAATAAAAGAAAGTCTAAAAAAGAAAACTAATACAGCCATCACATCTAAGAATTGGTAAGCTGCAATATAATGTACATGCACAGGACACAGAACAGCTCCCGATTTATGGCAGAATCAACATGTATTTTTGCACTTATAACAGATATAAAAATACATTTTCAATTGTGTATTTAACAGACCAAAAGGGAACAAACAAGATAAGTTCATTGTTTGGGCTTGCATACAGTTTAAGGTTTCAAAAAATATTTTGTTTGTGTTGCGTATGAATACAGGCTTAATGGGCAGAAAGTGGCCTCAGTAATTCCTGCAGATAAGCTTTAATGGAATTGGTAAATAACCCTGCAATGCTTTGTAGAAGAAACATCGTTTTCATGATGCTATACTGTAGATGAAGCAAAACATTGGGAAAAAGTGTTCTTTTTATCTACCTTAACATTTGAAAGTAAATTGATCAAACTGTTTGAAAGTAGTTATTTTATTGTTTACTTCACCAAAAAAAGTATTGTTTGTTAAAAAAAAAAAAACAGTATATGTATCACTTTTTCATTCATGTAATAGCAACCTTTATCCTAATCAGTAGGCCCAAAGCTGGAATATAAAATTGCTTTGTTAATTAGGAGGGAACACAGGTAAGGGAGCTCAGACTATTTACAAACAAATTCTAATTGTTCAGTTTCTCTTGCAACACTGCATAGACTACAGGCACATTTGACACCCTGACTTATCTGCACAAACCACGGTTTATCCTCTAAAATGCCATACCTGACAAGCCTAACATGTTTTCTCCTAACCCTGAAGTTAGTGCTAGAACACAGGGGTCCCCAAACTTTCTAAACAAAGGGCCAGTTTATTATCCTTCAGACAGTAGGGGGGCCGGACTGTGGCCAGCAGGTGTGGAAATTTTCCTGGCATCAATGGGAATAAACATCACCCCATGTGGTATTAGGGGGAGGAATATTGTCCCATATTTGTGCCATTTGGAGGATCAGTGCTCCATTACTGGTATCACTGGGAGAAATGGGGCCCCATTATTGATGTCAGTTGGCAGAATAGTGTGGAGGGATAGTGTACCAAGGGCCAGATAAAGGCAAGCAAAGGGCCCCAGTTTGGAGACCGCTTCTATAGCACACCACCCTGCAATAAATGTGCCTTTCTAGGACAAACAGCTGTACTAAATTTATTAAGGCAACTCTTACTATACATTTGTATGATAACCTGTACCAACAGTTGTAAAGCTGTAATAGTAATATATAGCAGGCACCCTTTGCATACATATTTTAATCTTCTTGGGTCCCTTGAAACCCCCAGAAACCCATGGCACTCCGATAATCCAATATCAAGTTGGAGCAGACTGACCTGTGCCTTCCTGCCTATCTGGTGCCATATTTAAAATAAAAAATGAAGCAGCAGAAGTTAAAGATTGATTTAGCAGAGAGTTTTGAGTTTTCTAAAAAAGAAAGGCCTGCTCCCTTTGTGACTGCATTCAACTTAGATACCATGCACACTGGGTGTTTGCCCATTTCTTCTGAACTATTTTCTCCTGGCAGGAAGAGTAGCATTAAAAGAATGCCTAAAGCCATGTTTTTCAAACATTATGGGGTGTTCATTCATTTTATTGACTAGAATAATAATTTAGGATAATAATTCAGAATACTAATGAACCATCAAGAACTAAACCTGCCTAGCATATATTATGAGCCTAGCATGCTTAGGCGTGTTAGATGTTTTTTCTACCCCAATGCTCCATTCCTAAATGCGATTTTTAGATTTCTACCCCTAAATGCTCCTGCCTCTAAACTACTGTATGTGCATGGAAACAGAGGCTAACTTAGAGGTGCATTTAGAGGCAGAAAACAAATGTAAAAAAAACAAAAAAACTGTAAAATGGGTCATAAGCGGTATGAAATGGGCAGGGAACACTGCCTACAAATTCACACACATAAAAAATTGCCCATATAAATCATAGACACTATTCAATATTAAACAAGATTATACTTTTTTAACCAGGGTTCCTTGGGACCCTAGAGTTTTTCTAGAGGATGCTAGAGCTTCCTTGAGCAAGGAGCAATTTCTTCTAACCACTAACACCAATGACCTTTTCAACTATTTGTAAGGGGGATATTCTTCGCACTGGCCATTAATGTAAGAAACATTGGGGCACTTTTCCCAATGATCATCAATGTAACAGGGACATTCTGCCAATTGCCCACTTTTGTGGGATGGTTCTTCTCCCACTAACCACCAATCAAACTGAGCATTTCATTGACCACCAGTGTAGAAAGACACTTTTCCATGGGTCGCCTTTTCAGGGAACATGGCTTTAACTGCCTGTGTTTCTTTTCTGGACATTAATATTGATATAAATTCATTCTTGTTACTGAAAATAATTTTGTACTATAGAACAGATCTGATATTTTAAATGCACTAAGAACATCACATCATTGCTTTCATATATAATATACTGTATATATTTTTCCCACATCACTGACATAGAGGTTCTTAGATGATTTGCTTATCTCTAGTTTATACACTACAAGTAGTGGTAGCAAGGAGCAAAAAATAGCATGTTGATTAAGTTTCCTTCATCCTCCCTTAGGGCCTGTTCACATATAAACGTGCATTAAAATGCATAAATATAGTTTAAAAATGGATGTACATTGTTTTCCATTGGCGTACACTGATGCAGATTTTTATGCATGATGATGTGCATTTTAATTTGCGTTGACGTGCATTGACATGTGTTTTTATGTGCGTTAAATTGCTATGCATTAGGCAGATTATTTCCTCTGACATCACATCCTTTTTTGAAGAGCTACTGCTCCAGGTTGGCCCACGCTAACTACACCCCACATACCTCCCGAGAGGGTGCTTGCCCAGCTTGCACGCTGCACAGTGAACAACGAAAATCCCGGATGGCTGCACTCCAACAGATCCACTTTACTGAGAGACAAATGTCCAACAGGCAAAATCACATATGGCGGGAGAACAAAAGTAAGGTTCACCTTTTGTTCCCTCACCGTCTGTGATTCTGCCTGTTGGAATTTTATCTGTTAATAAAGTGGATCTGTTGGACTGCAGCCATCTGGGTTTTTTATTGATTACATCCTTCTCCTGTTTGTAGGTTGAGAGGGGTGAGGGAGAAAAATAGAGAGAGACAGAGGAGGACACATTTTAGTTTTGGAGAGGCATTAGCAAACAGGATGTGTAGTGTATCAGCCCTAATTATTGTGATTGCTCTGTTGAAGATGAGGCAGATGAGGAGATGAGGACAAGCCAAACGGTGCTACTAAGTGCATCCATTGCTCACACAATGTGAGAGCAAAGGGCACTAGGACTTATGATGTCACTTATCTATTTCTATAAACCCTTCTATTGAGATACCTCACTAGCAAGCTTTTCACTGCACACTCTCTACTTCCAATCTAAGATGCCTGCCATATGGGTCTTTGTAAGGGAAAAACTAATAAGAAAAACTTGTTTCCCAATAGACTTGCATTGATGTTAACGTTACATGAGTTTCATTAAATTGCATACATGTTGGATTTTAACACAACTCGACATTACGTGACATCAACATTTTGATGTGAATAGGATACATACTAGGACACAAAACAATTGTTTTTTTAGGTGTCCTTGTTGTGACCTGCATTCTTCCAGTGTGGTAAAATGCAAGTCAGCACAGTATGTGTGAACAGGGCTTTTTTGAGATCGAGAAGGCATTTTTCAAAAATATCATTATTTTCCTAGCAAGGCTGTAATAATATATTTTCCTAGTTTGGCTATTAAAACAGTTCTGAATTGTTTTATCATTGCAAATCCAATGCCCTGGACAGTTGACGAACAGCCATTTACCCTAGGTTCTCACCTAAGCGTTTTCTGCAGAAATGCAGTACAGTCCATTGAACATGATTTCCTATGGGACAGGTTCACATTTCCGCATTTTCATAGTTACATAGTTAGTCTGGCTGAAAAAAGACGAAAGTCCATCTAGTTCAGTTTTCACCCGGTGTGTTTTTTGGAAAGGGTCAGGGACTTCTTTTGAACGCAAAACATTGCATTTTTGGTTCTATAGACTATAGGGAACCAGGGGCGGACTGACAACTCATGGGGCAATAGAGGATCATGGGGCCCCTGTGTCCTTGCCCAAACTCAAAAAAGCCTATGAAAACGGTACCAGGGGCATCTCATGGGGCCCCCTACTGACCCTGGGCCCTCGGGCAGTGCCCGAGTTTCCAAATGGTCAGTCCACCCCTGACGGGAATGCTGCAGAAAAGCATGAATTGCATTTTGCTGCATTTTGCCATGGTTTTTATGCGTTTTTATGCGTTTTGCTTTTAAAATCTGCCTAGCAACAAGAAATTTTTTTTAAAAATTAAAAAACACAAAACGCGGCAAAACTGAAAGTGCAAATGTGCAAAACGCCCCTTGAGGGTTAGGGACTGATGTGAATGTACAATATATATGTAAAGCGCTGCGTAAATTGACTGCGCTATATAAGTACCTGAAATAAATAAATAAATAAAATGCAAAGCAAAATGCAATGCAGAAACGCATCAAATGCAACCTGCATAGGTGTAAACCTAGACTTAGTGTACAGCTGCTGTGTGCTCTGGCTGCACTGAGACAGCAGTCGGGGGCACCTATAGGGTGCATTGCATAGAAAACAATTGTTTCCTGTGTGTTCTATTGGTGACCTGCTTTCATCCAGTGTGGTGTGTCACTATATACAGGTGAAACTTGAAAAATTAGAATATCGTGCAAAAGTTCATTTATTTCTGTAATGCAACTTAAAAGGTGAAACTAATATATGAGATAGACACATTAAATGCAAAGCAAGATAGTTCAAGCCATGATTTGTCATAATTGTTATGATTATGGCTTACAGCTCATGAACACCCCAAATCCACAATCTCAGAAAATTAGAATATTACATGCAATCAATAAAACAAGGATTGTACATAGAACAATATCGGACCTCTGAAAAGTATAAGCATGCATATGTACTCAGTACTTGGTTTGGGCCCCTTTTGGAGCAATTACTGCCTCAATGCGGTATGGCATGGAAGCTATCAGCCTGTGGCACTGCTGAGGTGTTATGGAAGACCAGGATGCTTCAATAGCGGCCTTCGGCTCTTCTTCATTGTTCGGTCTCATGTCTCTCATCTTTCTCTTTGCAATGCCCCATAGATTCTCTATGGGGTTCAGGTCAGACGAGTTTGCTGGCCAATCAAGCACAGTAAACCCATGGTAATTGAACCAGGTTTTGGTGCTTTTGGCAGTGGGGGCAGGTGCCAAGTCCTGCTGGAAAATGAAGTCAGCATCCCCATAAAGCTCGTCTGCGGAAGGAAGCATGAAGTGCTCCAAAATCTCCTGGTAGACGGCTACGTTGACCCTGGACTTAATGAAGCACAGTGGACCAACACCAGCAGATGACATGGCTCCCCAAATCAAAACAGACTGTGGAAACTTCAAACTGGACTTCAAGCATCTTGCAGTGTGTACCTCTCCATTCTTCCTCAATACTCTGGGTCCTTGGTTTCCAAATGAGATGCAAAAGTTGCTCTCATCAGAAAAGAGGACTTTGGACCACTGAGCAGCAGACCAGGTCTATTTTTCTTTAATCCAGGTAAGACATTTCTGACATTGTTTGTTGTTCAGGAGCGGCTTGACAAGAGGAATACGACATTTGAAGCCCATGTCCAGGATCTGTCTGTGTGAGGTGGCTCTTGATGCACTGACTCCAGCCTCAGTCCTTGTGAAAGTCCCCAACACTTTTGAATGGCCTTTTCCTGACAATCCTCTCCAGGCTGCGGTCATCCCTGCTGCTTGTGCACCTTTTTCTTCCACACTTTTCCTTTTCACATAACTTTCTATTAATGTGTTTTGATACAGCACTTTGGGAACATCCAACTTCTTTTGCAATTACCTTTTGAGGCTTTTCCTCCTTATGGAGGGTGTCAATGATGGTTTTCTGCACAACTGTCAGGTCAGCAGTCTTTCCAATGATTGTGATTCCTACTGAACCAGACTGAGAGACCATTTAAAGGCTCAGGAACCCTTTGCAGGTGTTATGGCTTAATTAGCTGATTAGAGTGGGATACTTTGAGCCTAGAATATTGCACCTTTTCACAATATTCTAATTTTCTGAGATTATGGATTTGGGGTTTTCATGAGCTGTAAGCCATAATCATCACAATTATGACAAATCACGGCTTGAACTATCTTGTTTGCATGTAATAAGTCTATCTCATATCTTAGTTTCACCTTTTAAGTTGCATTACTGAAATAAATGAACTTTTGCACGATATTCTAATTTTTCGACTTTCACCTGTATGTGCTACATTTATTTATGAAGATATAGAGGTGTTTTTTTTCTCAAGGTTGCTTGTTGTGTTAGGGCTGACAAACTGATTGCACTTTCATTGACACGATTTATAGAAAAAAACTGAAGTTTATTTGCCATTGCTGTAGCCTGAGGAGCTTGCCTCTTCCTGCCAGTCCTTCACATTCCTATTAAATCATTACTATAATAGGATGCCTCACTGGCTAGTAGCAATGTGTTTGTTTGTTTGTTTGTTTGTTTGTTTTGACAGGTTGGCAACCCTCCAACACACTTTTAATAACAATCATAAAAGTGTGTTGGCAGGTTGTTTGATGAAACAGAAGTGACATTTCAGCATTTTGCACATTTATAAGTAGGGACAAGCTGCCACTTCGGACTGAATTTTGTTTGTTTACTGAAAACAGTAAATAAACACACTGACATTTTTTGACAAAAAATATGGATATGATCATATTTGGTCAGTGACGTGACAGGGATATGGCTGTACATAACTGGACACTGACAATGGGGACTTTTTTGTAATATTATGATTATTATTATACAGGATTGATATAGCACCAACAGTTTGTGTAGCCCTTTACAACATGAGGGCAGACAGTACAGTTACAATACAATACAGGAGGAATCAGAGGGCCCTGCTCTTTAGAGCGTAGAACCTAAGAGAGAATGTCAAGAGATACAAAAGGTAAATAACTGTGGGGAATGAGCTAATAGAGAAAATAAAAGTACAGTTCTTAGGTGGGGGCAGGATAGGCCTCTCTGAAGACAAGCAGAAGGTCAGTGTAAGTTAAAAACATGAAAACTTTATTTGCAGAAGACTTACATCTAAAACTCCTTCACTCAGCATACAGGATGGGATGGTAGGCAGAGGAGCAGGACTGAGGTCCACTTAGATGGATAGACTGCATGTAGGCTGCATGACCTGAAGGGGAGCCACTTGTGCACTCGGGGGCGTTCGTTCAAAAGTTCCCACCGAGCGGTGGGGGGATGTGGCAGGTGCCGTGACAGATGCCGTGGGTGGGCTGCAACGCATTTCAGAAGCTCCACCTCCTTTGTCAAGCAGGCCCACCCATACAGTAGCGGGGTATATAAGAGCTGTCAGATCCCAGATAGCGAATAGGGAGAGGAGAGGGGAGGAGTGAGAGAGCTGAGAGGGCTGCAGTGAAAGTGTGCAGTGAACAAAGAGATGATTGCGGACATGTACGGGACTAGCAAACTACAAAAGGGCCATAGTTTAAAGGTTCATGGAGCTGAGAAAAATTCTCATGAATGGAAAGGTGAAGGGAGGGGAGAGGGGAAGGAAAGGGGATGTAGTGTGGGTGAGGGAGGGGAGAGTAAAATCAATGGATTGGAAACAACGAGAATAAAATTTAAATTAAGAAGTTAAAAATTATACAATTAATTTAAAAATGGAATAAGTAAAAAACACATGCAGCTACATGATCGGATCCACCATAATCAAAGGAGAGTGAAAAATGCATGGGGATACAGATTAACATGATAATAAAAATCAATATACATAGATATATAAAAATATTTTTCGTACCCTAAAAGTGAGAGTTCCATGAGCTTGTAACTATAATGTAATACAGTGGCTGTTTTAATCTACAACCTACTATGAATAGGTGGGAAATGAAAACAAGTAAAAAAGGGTGTGCACTTAATGTATGATGGAAAACTGAATATATTGTTTATTTCTCCAATGGATAAGTTGATATATTAGGGTGCTAACACTGGGACATGATGGTTCATATGGTAAGGAAGATATAATTTGAGAGCATGCTATACGAGCAAGTTGTGCACTTTAAGTATATTGAAGCATGGTGATGAGTATAATTAAATGATGGTATTAATTTCCAAATCTCCGTTAAGCCTTTTTGGTGACAAGGTGTTCAAAGTGAAAATCCAGAATGTTTCTCTGATACACAGTTTATGAAGTCTGTCAGCCTGGGAATCACCAGCGGGAATCAGTAGACAACATACTCAGTAGAGCAAGTGTAGAAGTTTTTGATGGTGATTTTTTTCCCTTCGAATCCCAGAAATGTTTTTCGAATGATTCATTTTAGGAATTTATTTGTATATTTGGATTTGTTTTGTTTATTCGTTGTTCCGAATCAATTCATATTTTCAGACGTAATTTCAGAAGATTCTGTTATTATGTTAATTTGTTATGTTTCCAGTGCCACTTTGCATTGCAACTTACCTGCGAGTTTGGTGGGACTTGCTTGCAAATTTGATAGAACTTAGATGCCTTGAGACTTGTTTGCAATTTCTAAGCAACTTGCTTGTGACTTTGATGTTTTGCAACTTTGGCCAATCATGGCCATACAGAGCGTGATACATATTTGTGAACTTACAATACCCTCTGAAGTTGCAAACAAATTAAACAAATGAATACAAATTAATTTGTTAATTTTGTTATAATTTATTTCTGATTTGTTGAAATTCATTACTATTGTGATATAGAGATTCAAGTACATCTGAATCTCCAAAAAACAAACATTTTCATCTGAATTTCAATTTGTAACAAAACGAATCACATGTCTAGAAGCAGCATTCATGGTGGACTAAAAAGGGGAGAGCCTATGTAAATTTAGGCCAGTGAAGAGAAATTTGTAGTAGTTGAGGCAAAAGATGACCTGGGAGTGAATTGGAAGCTTTGTGGTGTCACTGGTTAGGGAGGGGTGCAATATGGAGATGTTGCATAGGTTGAGGCAGTAAGCTGCAACAGTGATTAAATTTGGGGCTGAAAGGGTAGCTCAGAGTCCAGGATAACAACTAGTACCTTGGCATGTGGGAATGGGTTGATAGTTGTGCCATTGATCTTGACCTTCTTGATCCCCTTCAGTCTGGATTTTGCCCTCAAAATTCCACAAAAACTGCTCTCCTAAAACTCACAAACAATATACTAACAAGTAAAACCAATAGTCACTATTCTGAACTCCTGGACCCCTCTGCTGCCTTTGATACTGTGGACCACCCCTTCCTCAAAAAACTCCACTCCTTTGGTCTCCATGACTGTACTCTTCACTGGTTCTTATTCTACCTGTCTCACCGTACCTTCAAATTTTACCTCCCTCAAGGTTCTGTTCTTGAACCTCTCCTATTCTCAATCTACACCTTCTCCCTAGGTCAGTTAATAGCCTCCCATGGCTTCCAATACCATTTCTACACTGATGACACCCAAATATTTTTCTCTACCACCACATACCATCAGTCTACACACGTATCACTAATTTGCTAACAAATTACACTTCTTCCTCAAGCTCAAAACTGAGCTCGTAATATTTCCTCCCCCACATATATTAGGAATTGGTAAAAAATTGTCAGTGTGTTTATTTACTGTTTACTTTTTATGTGATTGTGTAGGAGTACTATATACCCCTTACTCATTTGCATCTGTCTTAGAGAACGGAATGAGTCCTAGAGGGTCCAGTCCCAATGGGGAGGATTCTGATGCAAAATGGCATGTCCCTCACCTGTCCCTACTCATCTGAAACCTCTCCTTGCTGCTAATCACTTTCCCTGACAGATGTTCCTTGTGTCTGTCTAAGACTAACAGTTTGACTCTTTGCATCCACTCCCAATATTACTGCACCAAAGAACTGCATGTGGGATGCAGGGTGTTCCCAAAACAAGGTTTACAGGTATTGAACCATATCACCTGAACATTAGGAAGAAGGATATGTGGCCATTGAATCTGTGAACAGTGTTGTTGTAGGCCCACACTATGGCCCCCATGTGTTCAGACCCTCTATCTCTGTAACTCAGTTCAAGGGTTCACAGCATCTCCAAAAGTGTGCTGTTGAACCGCTTGCAGGCTCCATTGCCCTGGAGGTGATAGGGAGTTGTGTGGGACTTCTGTATGCCACTAAGGCAACACAGTTCCATCATGATCATGAAAGTTTGGACCCTGGTCCAAGAGGATACATTTTAGGCAACCATGGGGTTGAAAAGTAAGCTCCCAGAAAAGCTTGGCTGTGGTTGTATCTGTTTGGTCTTTGGTGTGTACTACCACCACGGACTTGGTAAAATGGTCAACAAAACTCAGCATGTACTGGTAGAAGGAGGGTGCACTGGAGATCCTTAAAAAATCCATGCTTACCAGTTCAAAAAGCTTGGAAGTGGTAATTGCCACAAGTGTCACACTATCAGGGGAGATGGCTGGCACAGGCAGAACGGGGACAATCTCGACATCTTCCTTGCTAGAGTCCACATCCTCCCCAGGACTTTCCACTGGGAACCAGGAAAGAGGATCTGCATGCCCATCGAGCTTTGCTGGCCAGTAATGGTCTTCGAGTTTTAATCGTTCCAGATCATTCGGGACAGCACAGTGGCTAAATGGTTAGCACTTCCGCCTGGCAGTACTTGAGTCGCTGGTTCAAATCCCAACCCCAGCACCACCTGCCTGGAGTTTGCATGTTCTCCCTGTGACTGCATGGGTTTCCTCCGGGTACTCCGGTTTCCTCCCATACTCCAAAGACATGCTGGTAGGTTAATTGGCTCCTGTCTAAATTGTCCCGAGTATATGTATGTATGAATGTGAGTTAGGGACCTTAGGTTGTACGCTCCTTGAGGGTTAGGGACTGATGTGAATGTACAATATATGTATATAAAGCACTGCGTAAATTGACGGCGCTATATAAGTACCTGAAATAAATAAATAAAATAAATAATGCGTAGACCACCTTTGCTGCAATGCCCCAAGTTTTACAGTCTCAAGGCAAGCCAGAGGGTTGTTGTCAGTGAACACTTCACTGACGATATTTAAATGTCTTGGAGAAGGTAATGATATCGTCCAGGTAGGCTAACACAGTTTCAAAGTTGAAGTCGCCTAGGCATCTCTCTATTAAGTGTTCGAAGGTGCTGGGGGCATTACTCAGGACAAAGGGCATGTGAATAAACTCAAACAGTCCCAAAGGTGTTATAAAGGCAGTCTTTTCTCGGTTCTGATCCTGAACAGGTACTTGCCAGTAGCCAGGACCATAGTAGTAAAGAACTTGATTTGTCTGAGTGTCATCAGCCACTTCTCAACCCAGGGCAGCAGGTAGGCATCCCCGTGGGTACAGGCATCGAGTTTGTGGTAGTCCACACAAAACCGCAGCAAGGGAAGGGAGAAAACAGTGCAGATCTCTGGTGTAGTAAAAGGAGTAAAAATGGGAGAGAGCGCATATAGTCCATGAGAAAGAGCTCACTCAAACAACAAAAAAAGGATGGATAGATGAGCAGCCACATTGTCCAGATCATTGTGTGGCCAGCTGACAGGTGAAGAGCTGGGCTGGTTGCCAGAAGTCTCTGCTCCCGCTCGGCTCACTCAGTCCCAAGGACAGCACTCAATGAATGGTGGTTTCTTGTAAAAGTGGGGTTGCAGCATGCATTTAGAGGACTCCTCCTCTTCTTTAGCTAACCCGGGGTAGAGGCGCACACACTGGTTCGACCCCATGTTGAGCTTCTGAGATGCAGTGATGAGGCACCTTGTAAAGATCCACTACTTTGCCGTGGCTGGGGAGTGATATTGGAGTTGTCCCTAGATTAATGAACTGTACTAGAGATTTCCCTCTGTGAACAAGGTATGGCCCACCAGTCACTCTTTGGGCATCATGGAGTTTTTATGGGGTTCGACCATTATGGTGGCTCCCATAAGCTTCTTGTGGAACCTGACAGGGAGTGGCCAGACCACCTCATGTAGGGATGCGAGGAGTAATTGTTGCTTGGGGGGGTTATGTGGGGTCCGATAGGCCTAATAGGCCTGGAGAACTCTGAGCCACACCGCCAGCCAGAGTGCTCAAACTTAGCCAACACATGAGGTAAGTCTTGGTCTTTCCTTCCACCAACATTGGATGCTCTGCAGAACAGCCAACAGGGGTCCAGTTGCTCCTGTGCTCCAAACCTCTGGGCATAAAAGTCATACTCCATGACAATAACCTCTGAACCAGTGTCAATCAGGCATGGGACTTGCTGGATGTTGACTAGGGCTGATTCCACTGGACTTGGTGCAACCATGGCTTGTTAGGACTTTGAGTTGCTGGTCCTGGGTGTCGTCAGTCTGCCACAGGAGTTACTAGTTTAACTACAGTCTGGGTAAGTTTTTGAGTTCAGACTGCCCACAGTTCTTGGATATATGTCCATAGCAGCCACACACACAGCACTTCCAATCCTCCTCGGGGTCCCTCTGCAGTGGATTCTTGCCCCTAAGGGATTTGGGGGAATCCTGCTTTAGGGAGGACAACTCTTGCTTCAAGGAGGTCACCTCTTGAGCCAGCTCTCTCGCCATTGTCTGTAGGGCTGACAGGGGTGAAGGTGCCCAGGATTCCTCCTTCAGAACACAAATTCACACCTCTCGGTCACTGTTTCTGCATCTTCCTGCTCTCGCGCAACAATGTCCACCACAATATCATGGAAGGAAACAGCGGGTTGCATCGTGATTCTCCCTGGCAAGGCTCTCCTGACTGGGCCAGTTTTCATACTCATGATGAACTGGTCCCTCAGCATGTGATCTGATGCAATAATATCAGCACAGCCACGCACATCTCTCTTTTCTAAGTGCCTCCATAAGTTCTGGATAGCTACCGCATAGTGAGTGAGACTCTTGTTGTCCTGTTGCTTCCAAACAAAAAATCTCCCTGCCTCAGCTCTGAAACTGATACCTTTTCTCTGACCAAGCCCTCCAGATGTGATACAATCTGCTCTAAAGCAGATTGCTCCTCCCCATGTAGAGCCATCACAGCTCAGAAGGGTGTCACTCTCTAGGGCGTTAATAGCAAGTTCTGTAACCAGTTGGGCTGGGACCTGGTACAGGTGCACAACACTCTACAGTCTTTACTTCCAGTCCACCAGAGGAATGTTTGAGCCATTAAACTTAGGCACCAGGGCCAAGTCTGATATCAATGGAGCCATGATAGAGCCTGTTTCTCCTTCTGCACCCTCTGCAAGGGATAAATCCTGCTGACTGCCACCAAGTGTGGGTAGGTACAGTGTGGTGTAGCAGCAGTAAGCACACAGAGTCCAGTTGCAGATAACCAAAAACTTGTATTACGAGACAGAACCAACTTAACAAACATCCCAATGGGACAACACCATACCTGGAAACACAGTTCTGTGCAGTTTGAGAATACAGCAGATTCTGATGCACCAACAGCATCTGTCAGGGAGGATTCCAATGTAGGATGGCATGTTCCTCGCCTGTCCCTACTCATCTACAACCTCGCTCTGCCACTAATCACTTTGCCTGACAGACAGGTGCTCTTTCCCTGTACTATCCACTTTGTAGAATTTGTGCCAATACCTGGGGACCTAAAAAGGCTTTGTTGACCCAAGATTACCTGGATGCAACATAGTCAACTGGAATGCTACCTCAGGAGACCTGGAAACCATAGAGGAACCTGGTTTCTCCTTACTTCCTCACCAGCTGCAGTACTGTTCCAGTCGAGCACCAACTGAAGTGGAGAAAGCAGACTGCACCTGCCTACACGCTGAACCCACCATGAACCAAACCCTGGTACAATCAGCTCATCTCTAATCATGAGCAAATTCTGTATTCCTGGTAGAGTACCCCTTCATTTGAAGTACCAGGACAACACAGGTCACACTTAGCACATGCCAGATGCAGTACTGATACATTACCCTAAGCCTTGAAATTGTTTCCATCTCTGAAGTCGGCTATGGCAATGAATGTATTGTATCTAATATACTGATCGGCTGCTGCAAGTTGTGTTCTGTGCTTGTCACGTTTCTGCACAGTGATCCGTCATAAAAACAGTTCATGGTCACTGCTACAAATAAGGAAACCATTTTTTTCCATGCTTCATTAAGATATATTTTCTACAAATGTAATAGTTTCATTAATCATATTTAAATCCCTGAGCAAATAATTCCCAGCACATTCATATCAATACAATGACTCACTCATTCCCAACAGAAATATATGAATTTCATTTTAAATTGTGCTCCAAGTAGATTTGGTTTAGCCTTCACCATGTGTATTTTCCTGTGCCGGAAATTATGATATAGTACAAAATGAGAATTTTTTTATCATCTGCACAAGGGTGCATGGAGCTTTTGAGCATTATATAGACTTAAGAAACCTACTAAAGATACTCCAAAGACATGCTGGTAGGTGAACTGGCTCCTGTCTAAATTGGCCCTAGTATGTGCATGTATGAATGTAAGTTAGGGACCTTAGACTGTACACCCCTTGAGGGTTAGGGACTGATGTGAATGTCCAAAATATATGTAAAGCGCTGCGTAAATTGATGGCGCTATATAAGTACCTGTAATAATAATAATATTGTCCAGATGACTTCCTCTCCTGGGTTTACCATTAACTAAGGGCAAAACATCTCTTTTTCTTTTTTCTGTTTTGGATAGAGTGGAGACGGATTAAAATTAGGTCTTAATGCTTCCCCCATTAGGGAACTTTGCAATCTTTATTTTCCCTGGTTACCTTTGTCACCAAAAGTAAAAAGTGAAAGAAAATCTCAAAATTGGAGCAGTCAATAGAACAGGAGCAGAAGCAGGGGGAAATCTTCCAGTAGTGACATTGGTTCTGGTGAGTACCAGAGATTCCCTCACTTTGGAGGGAAATCCTCTCACTTCCTGTTGTGCCTATAGGGCAAGAAGTCTACAAATCTCCTCAATGGGACACAAATAGCAAAAAAGCTGACTGGGGTAATCACCCACCCGTACTCTATCCAAAAATAGAGAACTGCAGATATAAGGTGCAGACACCTAGAGGCACCTCGAAATACCTGCAGCAGCTTTCATTCACTTTACAAAGCTCTAGCATTTTCTTGTAGTGATGCTGTGCTGTGCTTTGCAGACATGGCAAATTTGGTCATGCTGCCAAATGCAACCCATTTAAGTATATATAAGTCATGCCACAACTGCCCTGCAACCAAGTGTGGCGCTCCTAGTTTAGCTAAGGGGAGCAAGATCCTAATGGTTAGACAAGAGCTGAGTAGCAGCTCAGGTGTAATTGCAGAGAAGTCAAATTATGGTCAGGGCTGAGAGGCTCTGTAGGTCAGCCCCTCTGGAATTTCCCCCTGCTCTGAGGTTTTTGGAGGAAGGCCTTAGAGGTAGTGGGTGGATCTGAGGAGTGGCTGGCTGCACACTTGAGGGACCTTAGCCAATCCCCAATGAAGGCTTGGCAAGGGGTTGGGACTCCCTTAAAAGTGTTGGAGCCTGATCAGTAGCAGGAAAGTTGGATGGAAGATGGAGAGAGGAAGATGCGAGGCTGGAGGAGGAAGGCTGCCAGGAGGCCAAGTGGGATGGGACCTGCCTGCAAGTCTGGAGCTGGAAAGGCCAAAAACCTGGAGCTCACAGGCCCCCTGAGCAAGGACCACCTGTATGGCAGGGATGGAGTAGCCCAGATGATAGGTCTGGTAGCAGCAGCCAACCCGCAAGCTGTACAGGAAAGGATCTGAGTGAGTACACCTGCACTCCCTGGGGGGATAGGGGAAGGAGCACTCTGGTAGGAAACCAGATTAGTCCTCTACTAGTGACTGTTCACATCTCTAAAGGGACAGGAGCCAGATCTCCTGCTCAGGACACTCTCCAGATTGCTGGGTGAAGAGGGGAATTTCATCTTGGGTCTGGGGTGGTACATCAAGGAGACGCTTGCTAGCTCTTCACCAGAAACTTGTTGCAAAAGAGAACTTTGTGAATAGTTCCAGGAAGTTTGTCCTCAGTTGTCGGTTCCCTTGGGCAACCTATATCCCCAGTTCTAAATCCCCTCAATAAACAACAAAACAAAAACTCAAGGACTGATTTCTGACTTTGAATGCAAGCTTGTGTGGAGAATGCAGATTGCCTGGCTGTGCAAGACTATAGTGGGACCCAAATCAACAGCAACCCCTAAGGGGGTAGTGCTATACAAGTTTAATGTATGTGGTTGAAGTATAGTGATTCGACATTTACAGGGTTAAAACAGGAGACACATCACCTCCTCTCTGCCTGTCAAGTGCCTCTGAAAAGCTGTTCAACCCAGATCACTTTTCAATGGGACAGCAAGGACTGCCACGCATATGAACAAGACCTAAATGTTTTCTGCTAAATATGATTTTTGGTTTAGTTTGTCACTTAGGCTTTTAATGGTTTTTGTGCACCTCTATTTCTATGTCATAGGCAGACACACATCTTAGCAGTACATACCATCTCTATGTATTCATTGATGATGGATTTCTTATTGTTTGACGGCTATCTATATTTAGCAGTGGCTCAAAAGTGATTCCCCTCCAGGGCTCAGTTGCTAAGCAGCCATCTCTTGTCTGAAATGATTAGTTTGGTAGCAGGTGGCTATTAGTGTTTTCATGCACAGATTACCTTACGGCCTGTAACAAGTAAGTGGCTCTTACCTTGGCAGGGTATTGCTCAGTATTAGAGCAGCTACTCAGCTGCATTAACCTCTCAGTGCTGTTATGGCTTATTGATAAGAAGATGCTAAAATATGCATTACTGTCCTGAATTAATTATAATTTAAAGGCTAGGCTTACCTGAAAGAAATAATAAATACACACATTTTTGTAAAAAAAAAATGTGCATTTATCGGGAGCCAATGAAGGGATTGGCAGAGGGGGGAGGCAGATGTGGAGCACTTGGTGAGGTGGATGAGTCTGGCCACTGAGTTTAGGATCGACTGGAGTGGGGATAGTGTTCGTTTGGGTAGGCCAGTGAGAAGGGAGTTGCAGTAGTCCAGGCGTGAGATGATGAGGGAGTGTACGAGTTGTTTGGTGGTGTCTGGGGTGAGGAATGTGCGTATCTTGGAGATGTTGCAGAGGTGGAGCCTGCAAGATCTAGATAGCAATTGGATGTGAGGTGGGAGTCCTGGGTGACACCCAGGACTTTGGCGTGTGGGGTGGGAGAGATGGTGGCGTTGTTAGTAGTGATGGAGAGGATGGGGGGGGCACGGGGTGGGGGGAAGACCAGGAGCTCGGTTTTGGATAGGTTAAGTTAGAGGAAATGGAGCGACATCCAGTCTGATATGTCGTTTAGGAGGTGGGCGAGGCGGGCAGAGAGGGAGGGGGTGAAGTGGGGGGTGGAGAGGTAAATTTGGGTGGCGTCGGCATAGAGGTGGTAATTGAAGCCGTGGGAGTGAATAAGTTTGCCAAGGGAGGAGGTATAGATGGAGAAGAGGAAGGGCCCAAGGACAGAGCCTTGGGGGACCCCGACAGAGAGGGGGAGGGAGGGGGAGGTGGCAGTGTTGTAGGTGATGCTGAAGGAGCGGTGGGAAAGGTAGGAGGTGAACCAGGACAGAGCAGCGTCCTTGATGCCAAGGGAGTGCAGTTTGCCAAGGAGGAGAGGGTGGTCAACAGTGTCGAAGGCCGTGGAGAGGTCGAGGAGCAGGAGGATAGAATAGTGGCCATTGGCTTTGGCAGTTAGCAGGTCATTGGTGATTTTAAGTAGGACGGTCAAGCCTCCATCAAGCCTCCAAGGCAGTTGATCAAACACAGATTGTGTTTGATCAGCTGCTTCCTTGGTTGTAATGACCAGGAGATGACAGCTCTTAAACCAGATGTTATGGGAATGTTGTCATTCATTTGTCACAGAGGAGATCAGGGAATGGATGCTCCTCCATCTCTTCTGTAGGCAGCCATCCCAACTGCTTACTGCAGTCCTGGGCTCCCTGGTGGAATAGGAGAGCCTGGGAACAGCAGCAGGCAGTGGATCACAAGAAACTTGCAGAGATGACTTGAAAAGCTAATCAACAGCTGAAAAAAGAATTATACCAGGATGCAGCTGCAGCCTTGATCCTGGTATAACTACTTGCTGCCCACAAAGTTTATATACGTATGTTGGGTAGTCAGTTTGTTAAAATAATTTTATCTTTGAGATTTTGTACTTTGAAATTTACTTTGTACTTGTGTGTGTTAATCATTTCTGTGAATTTTTAATAAAAATATAAGTTTAATAAACCTTTGCTCAACGAGTACAGCCAGTTGCACCAACCTTTTCTTCTACAAGCCCCATGCTTTCAGAAATTACATGGTTTTGGGGTCTTTCAATAACTTTCAAAATTGTAAGCGAATAATAGGAAAAAAGGAAAAAAATTGCAAAACTGACCTGGCCACCTAAAATTAAAAATAGGAGGCTGGGACCAGCAGTTTAAAGCATTCCCCAGTGACATCTTAAAGCAGTCAGACAGAAAACCAGTATCTCTTTCAGATAAACCAGGATTTTTCTATACATTTATGAGATAATAAAGATAGTTGATAAAAAAATATCATTTTGATCTGTGTCTACCTGGATGACTTAGCAACTGGGGTTAGCCTGCAGACTGTCAGAGGTCCACATGCGGATGGTCTGCAGGCTAAAATTTGACAATCAGCGTGTTTTGCATAGTTTTATTTCAGAATTTTTATTTCAGAATATTTTAGATTGCTTACCTTCTACTATTCTGGAAGTTAAATAGCAATTTCTGTATTTTAATGAAAAATTGTCAGGTTTTTACCCTGTATGTTTGTAAAACCTCTTTTAGACAATGGTAGGTTTCATTTAAGATTACACAAGAGGAGGAATGACTTCTGTGTAAACAAAGCACATTGTAAACTAGAACCTTGGAGGGTTAATTCAGATCTCTGTTGTCAGGGTGACATCTTGCAGTAATGCTGCCACCATCTGAAAGAAAATGAGTGTGCTGCTATTGAGAAAAATAGGAATGATTTTAGTTTATATTCAGTTTATCTGAGATATTTCCACAAGTGGAACAAAATATGTATTTTATTAAAAGTGTTGGTGGAGTGTTCAAATATTTGATACACTGAAAGCATAACCATCTACAGGAAATGGCAATGAACAAAACATTCTGGGAACCACAAAATAAAGGGATGCTCAAAGAAACAACTAATATGAATCACTTCCCGTCCACCCTATAGTAGAAATACTGCTACATGGCGGCACAGGTGCACAAAATCATATATATATATACATGATTTTTCAGTTCCGGCAGTTTTGCAGCCTCGGCTGTCAATCACCGGGTCCCAAATGATGATTCCCTACCGGCACCTGGTGATCTCCAAGGGTCTCTGACGGGGAGAGACCTGTATGTAAACACAGATCTCTCCCCTGTCAGCTCCTGCACACTGCTTTGTATGACTCTGCATAGCAGAGCCATACAAAGCAGTGTGCTTACAGTGTAAAGCACACACAGCCCAAATAGTAAAACAGCACACGGTTAACCCTTTGAGCGCCCCACATGTTAACCCCTTCCTGCCCAGTGCCATTAGTACAGTGTCAGTGCTTTTTATTAGCACTGATCACTGTATTGGTGTCACTGGGGATGTCAGTGACACCAAATCAGTTCCCCCCGGTGTCCGAATACCTACTGCAGTCCAACAGTCCCGCTATAAGTTGCTGATCGCTGCCATTTCTAGTGAAAAAATTTTTTTCAATATGTATACTGCCATTTGTAGACGCTATACCTTTCACGTAAACCAATTAATTTACACATATTGGGATTTTGTTTAGCAAAGACATGTAGCAGAATACATTTTGGCCTAAATTTATGAAGAAATTTGATTTTTTAAATTTTTTATTGGACATGTTTAATAGTAAAAAGTAAAAAAATATTGTTTTTTTCTCCAAATTGTTGGTCTTTTTTTGTTTATAGTGCAAAAAAAAAAACTGCACATGTGATCAAATAACACCAAAAGAAAGCTCTATTTGTGGGAAAAAATTACATACATTTCATTTGGGTGCAGCGTTGCATGACCGCGCAATTATCAGTTAAAGTAACGCAGCACCGTAACACAAAAAATGGCCTGGTCAGGAAGGGGGGTAAATCCTCTGGAGGGCAAGTGGTTAAAGCCACCCCCTTAAAACTCCACAGATCATATCTAGATTGCAAAGTGCTCATTTTAGGCATGCTAGATATAAATCGCTGTTGCTTGAATAGCAGTTGCGGTTGGTACTAGCTTTGCCCGAATGTAACTTTGTAACTCAACTTTGTCAGTTGGCTCATTCTTATGCCTAAAGCAGTATTAAACCCAAAAGCAAACATTTATGATATTGCAGCTTACCAGTTCTTAGATGTGGTGTCTGCAACAGCTTTCTTTTTTAGGCATTCTTTCTTTTATTTTCACCTAATGATCCAGCCAGTAAGTCTGGTGTTTTTCAACAGAACAAGCTGTCCTGCAGATGTAGCAGTTAGGGGGTTGAGACAAACCATTAAACACTGACAGGGGTACTTACAATGGTCAGTTTTTTTTTATTTATTTATTTGTGTAAAACCTTTATCCCAAAAGAAAAAAAAAATCTGTTTCTGTAACTGATTATAAAGTGTGAACTGGAGTTTGGCTCCAGTTTGTTAGTGTATCTAAATCTAGTACATACTGTAGAGTAGTTAGTGTATCTAATGCTATTATATTGGATTAGAAAAAATAACCATTGTTTGTATGGTTGTTACAATGCTGATGTTATAAAATGATCTATATACTGTGATTTTAGATTTCTCTTAGGAAAGTATATGTCCACTGAGCCTAGTAAATAAGGTGAAGCTGCGTTCACTGATTACCCAATCATTAGCGGGTTGTTTGGGGGTGAGGGGAAGGGGGCTGGATTAAAAACTATATTTTTCTTGGATAATTACAGTAAACACAGCTCTACATTCTCTAAGCTCAGAGAACATTCACATTGCTAAGTGAACAGTTTCTACTCCCAAAATAAACCAATCCAAACTAATGTACTAATATAGGGAATGAGAGTAGGGAAGTGAGAGAAGACTGAACACAAGGGCTCCAGATTACATAGGTGAAACCTTTTAAATCTGACAAAGCCATAATCAAAAGACCAGCCTAGGTTTACATTTTGAAGGATGCCATTGTGATATAGGCCTCGATCACACATGAACATTACATCTGTACTCCACGCATGGCGGTGTTTTAACGTGTTTTACCCTGAGTACATTTGGGGCCGTGCAACCGTACCTGCACGGATGTTACATTGGGATCAACTGCTGTGTCAATGCAGCCATTGCATCCTAATAGTCACAATGGGACTTCCGGCACACAGATGCACACAACACCTGTACATCCCTGTCCCGGTAAACACACCCTGCATGGGGCACAGATGTAATTGCCCCTTGTGAACAAGGTCATGCTCTTCTAAAAATTTTACTTAAACCTATTGATGAGTTAAGAAACTCTAGCACATTTTCAGCAGGCCAGGACTTGCCATAGGGCACACTGGGCATTCGCCCGGTGGGCCGGGGCCCCCTGGATAGGAGGGGCGGACGGGTGGCACATACAGGAAACAGTCCGTGCATTTCTCGGTTCCTCTATGTGCCGCCCAACCGCCCTTCCTTTACATCTCCTGCATGCCCTGGGCTCCTGTATGCTCCCCCGTGGCCTCCCCACCCCTCATCTCCTGCAGCTCTGCTGCCTAGTTCCCCCCTCCCTGCGGCTGCTGCCAAAATAAACTGTCCCCAATGCTGACAGTTCCCCGCCCATCACTGATGGGAGAGGAGAGAGAAAGCTGGCTCTAACCTTCCTACTCCCACCCTCTCCTCCTGTGTCTGCCCCATCTTGTGTCTTCTCTCCCCCCTTCTTCTTTCTTTCTTTCTTTCTTTCTTTCTTTCTTTCTTTCTTTCTTTCTTTCTTTCTCTTCTTCTCTCTTTCTCTCTCTCTTTCTTTATCTCTCTCTGTCTCCTGTATCTTTCTGTCCATCTTTCTTTTCCTCTTTCTTTCTTTCTCTCCTACAAAAAAATAAAAAAATATAATAAAATATAAAATTATAAAAAATTAAATAAAAATAACCTACTGACACCAGTGGCAGAACTACCAGGGTCGCAAAGTTCGCTCTTGCGACCGGGACCTTGCATTCCACCACCAGGCTCATAGGAAATTATCCCCGGGCTTGGGGCTGTTCAGTTCAAAATGCCCGTGCCTATTTTTTGTCCCAGTCTTGGCTTGATTTTCAGTATTGATTTTTCATGGTATATTGTTTAACTAAAGATTAAGCCACATAGCATGCATCCCAGCAGTGCCAAGACAAGGTCATCCAGTGCCCAAGGCAAAGATGCAGAACTGCGCCTCTCTACAGGAGTTAGTGTCTTTTAAAGACAAGAAAATATTTATAACATTATAAAATAGAATTTACTCGCAGCTACCCCTTCTCCCCCCTCCTTGTCCTGGGTTTCAGCATCCACATACATTGGTGGTTAACTTGAAAGCTTTCAAGAGCCCCAACACTTCAAGAGGGTCGCACAATAGCAGTACATTGTCATGCATTGAGGTGCATGGTGTCCAGTTAGGCAGCCTATTCAAACAGAATGGGCTGTAACAGGGACGGACTGACCATTTGGAAACTCGGGCACTGCCTGAGGGCCCGGGGTCAGTAGGGGGCCCCATGAGATGCCCCTGGTACCTTTTTCTTAGGCTTTTTTGAGTTTGGGCAAGGACACAGGGGCCCCATGATCCCCTATTGCCCGGGGGCCCAATGAGTTGTCAGTCCACCCCTGGGCCGTAACACACATCAATGCCTGGACATTTTGGTCCAACCTCATTTTTTAAGAGTATCATATGTCAAGAAACTACTGTGAGATGTCAGGCGCAGACGTGCACAAGCGCACGGTATTGCTCATGGAATGGTGACCAGGCACACACATGTGCAAGGTGGAGGGATTAGGGGGGATATGTGCAAGGAGAAGGCATTGGGGGGATATGTGCAAGGAGGAGGTATTGGAGGGATATGTGCCACAGAAATGCGCATGAACACAGAAGCACGTCCACAGTTTCCATTGGTGCCAGATGGCCTATTTAAATGATGATCAGATCCATGCTCAGTGCTGACTGATCTTCAGCTGTTTCCAGTGTACCTGGCTTGCATCCTGCATTATTCCTGCTGCTGACCTGGCTTGTTATTGGCCTGACCTTGGACCCTGTTTATGCTTCTCTCATTCACCTTGGCTTGCTCTTGACCACGTTCCTGCCAATGCTTCTGTGCCTCGTTTCCTGCTCATTACTGACCCTGGCTGTTCCTCTGATTACACTTCTGTCTCTGGTTTGGCTCCACATTATCCCTGAGTGCCTGCCTTGACTGTCCCTCATTTCAGCTCCAGTCATCGCAGTGTGTTCCTGCTGGAAGCTCTGCCAAGCCAAGCATCCAGAACCTACAGTTCCTGCAGAGTATCCCTTTAACTTCAACAGGCCCACCTTGCATCGTTTCTGCTCCTGACTTGATGTTCTGCCTGACCTTCCAAGTCTATATCTCTGGCTGCAAGTTCTGCTATCAACACCTGCCAACATTTGTGTACCTCCTGACCCTCGATACCACCATCTGTTCCACCTTCAGTGGTGCCTGGGCTGCAGACACAAGAGAGTCCAACCTCACCAATTGAAATAACCCCGTCATAAAATTCTTAAAGGTCACATAATCCAATTCTGAGCTAATAGATAAAACAGATTGCCACACTGTAGTGATTAGAAGATTAAATACAGTACATTGTGTTTTTTAAGAGAAAAATAAATATGAAGATAACTCAAATATAACATTGGCAAGGGATGATAGTTCCAGTTGTAATGTAAAGAGCCATGTGACTTTGGCAAAGTGCTAACACTGTAGTTAGGTCTGCCTTAAGGCTTTTAATAAAGTAAATATGCTGTCAACAGCAGCCAACCACAGATATCCTTTTCTTAATGCAGACTACAAATAAAAAAAACCTGCTGGTTTACATGAGAAACACCACAGCTTTCCTTTTCTTCTTTTTGTTTTTTTCTTTAGACACGAACCACACTATATTTGTTTCATGTTACATACAATCTGTAGCCTCTGAATTTTCTTGACTGTGTGTTTATTCCCATAATTAAAGCGTTGTAGAATTTGTTTAATCTTTTAAATAGCAGTAATGCTACATCTACACTGGAACTGCCTTAGACGTTAATGCTACTGGCAGAAGAAAAACTCTAAATGAGGCAAAAATGGGTTTAGTCGTGTTTATCACTTTTGTACGTTTATTCATTTTATTTGCCAGAGTACTTGCCATTGAAATTAATAAATGTCCAAGCACTAAACCTGGCTAGCACTTAGGTGCATCTACACACGTTAATGACACGTTTGGCATTTTTTGGCCAAACCGTTCCTCTCCTGTACACAATTCATGCGATCAGGTGCGGGAAATTTAACTGCCCTTAAACTCTGCTGCTTTTAAACTCTGACAAAAGCCTATGTATGCATGGACACATAGGCTTTTATTAAGTTGAGTTTAGGGGTTTTGGCAAATATAACACCTGAAGCTCCTAAACTTTACATTGAGGAGCAGCAATGTACATAGTGCCTAATTGTTAACTCTGAATTAAAGCTAATTAAAATATACAGAACCTGCAGCTATTCTGTATAATTTGTAATTTCAGTACATGGCAGAGGGATTAAATGAATGGCACTGAACGATGCCAGAATTTTCATGTATTTAACATTCAGCAGCATAACATGCATTAGTTTGGGATATTGTTGTAGACTGGTAAATCCAGCCATCTGCTGGAAAGTAGTGGTATTACATGGTATAATGGTATAATGACTGTGCTGGTCAATACTGTTAGGTAATACACAGGAAATCTGTCATAAGAAAAATACAAAATACACCTGGAACAGGTATAGAGATAATGAATTCTAGGTTTTCTTTAAAGTAGAATTACAGCCTAACACTAACTAGCCTTACAAATGTTCTCTCCCCCTCTGTTGATACCTCTGCTGCCAAACCTATGTTAAAAAAGATGATCTGCAGCTCCAGCTCCCCTCTGTCAGTGAGCAGTGGCTGGAGGAGGGAGGAAAACGGAGCTCTGGCAATGGCTGGGGCATGGACATCTATGGCTCCTAGAATTCCCAGCTGTTTTTGAGCACTCCCTCCTCTCCCTTACCCCCGTTTCACATATATGCGGCTGTGCAGGCCGTGTTTTGCATGGGCACGAGAGCACATTCATTTGAATGGACTCCTGTGCTGTGCCACATAAAGAAGTCCCTGCACTTTTTTGGAAAATGCAGCCCGCACGGGAACCTCGATTCCCAGTACTGTTGCGTTTTCCAGTGCAGGCGGCGTGCCATTAGAACTAATGCCACCCACCCGCGGGTCCGCATTTCTCTGTGCGGCTGGTGCAACTGTGGATCTGCAGCGGCACCACCTGCACAGATGTGACCCTAGCGTTACAGCTACCGCTCGTTGACACACGGGAGCTGGAGCTGTGGATCATCTATTTTATACAGATTAGGCAGCTAATATAGCAGGAAGGGGCAGGGAACATTTTTAATCAATTCCACGCCGCCCTCTAGCAGAAATATTGCATATATAAAGTGATTTTGCAGTTCTGGGTAGGGGGCGCAAACCACTATTCACGGCCTCGGCTGTCAATCACTGGGTCACGGCTGGTGATTCCCTGCCGGCACCCAGCGATCTCTGAGTTTTACCTTGGAGGAGGAGACCTGTATGTAAACAATACAGATCTCTCCCCTGTCAGCTCCTGTACACAGCTTTGTATGGCTCTGCATAGCAGAGCCATACAAAGCAGTGTGCTTACAGTGTAAAGCACACACAGCCCACATAGTAAAACAGCACACAAGTTAACCCTTTGATTGCCCCACATGTTAACCCCTTCCTGTCCAGTGCCATTAGTACAGTGTCAGTGCTTTTTATTAGCACTTTTCACTGTGTTGGTTTCACTGGGGATGATCGCTGCCATTACTAGTAAAGAAAAAAAAATTCCAGCATATATACCGCCATTTGTAAAGGCTATAACTTTCACATAAACCAATTAATTTACAGCCCAGGGATGGACTGACAACTCATTGGGCCCCCTGGCAATCTTTTTAACAAAGACATGTAGCAGAATATATTTTGGCCTACTTTTATGATGAAATTAGATTTTTTTAATTTTTTACTGGACATGTTTAATAGCAAAAAGTCAAAAATATAGGTTTCGTTTTTTTCAAAATTGTCGGTCTTTTTTTGTTTATCACGCAAAAAATAAAAAAACTGCACAGGTGATCAAATATCACCAAAAGAAAGCTCTATTTGTGGGAATAAAGGACGTACATTTCATTAGGGTGCAGCGTTGCATGACCGCGCAATTGTCAGTTAAAATAAAATGGCCTGGTCAGGAAGGGGGGTAAATCCTCTGGAGGACAAGTGGTTAAACATAGTGTTATGCAGTAATTTCACTTTAATTTTTATTTGCTGCATATTTGTTCTGGATCTGTACTCCTTGGTATAGAGACACTCTTGTCCTATATTCACTTACATCAACATGCATTGCAAGATTATAGATATACTAAGGTGTGCTTGTGAAGGATGTTGTTTACCTATGATTGTATGGTAATGCCATTCTCCCATTCAGCGCAGCATATTGCATGAACTGTGGGCAAGGCTGTAGCCTTGGTTTACATCTATGCAACTTCCCCGCAGCTGCATTTGCTTGGGCACAGCAGCTCATTCATTTGAATGGGCTGCTGTACTCACTGAAAATGCAGGCTATAGGTCTCTGCAAATTTTAAGAAAACATGGCTGCAGGGAAACCACAAAGTTCAGTACAGTTCCCAGTGTGGTACCCCCACTCATCTCCTAAACTGCATTGGATTTTTTTCTTCAGGTGCAGGAAGACGCATGATTACACACTTTCCCACACTAACCGCACCTAACAGCTATAATTTGGACAATACAATACAACTGTTCCTGATCTGTTACTTACAGACGCTAGACACAGCCAGGCAACTAGCACTATCAGAAGGAGAAACATTGCCAGTCTCCATATTTCTTTCATGGGAGGTTTACTTTAAGTTGAAAAACTAAAGTTTGAAAGCTGTAATCATGCATTACGTGAATCAACATTTTAGTATTACCAAGAAACATGTCCTATAGCAACTTCATTTATGTCATAAATAAAAATATTCTGCTTGGAGTAGTATTTCATTTATGAAACATGGTCTCAGGCTACTGGGTGCATAGTATATTTAACATCTTTGGACACAGCAGACAGGCTATTGTTTTCAATCAGACACACCTTATCAGTGAAATAAGAGATATAGGAGGAAGTAGATTCTGCCTATTTGATGAATATGCTTCATGTGCATAAACTATACTATATAGGATAATTAAAGGCAATATTTTTTAGTTTTGGATAGAGTGGAGAGGGATTAGAACATCTGGTAGGATTTTATTGCCGAATGTGTCCTGTTCATTCAGTGGGGACACTGGTGACAACCAAGGATTCCCTTGCTTTAGAGGGATTTCCTCTCACTTCCTATTTTGACTATGGGAGAGTGAAGACAAATCTCCCCAGTGGGACACAAATGGTAAATATTAACTGAAAGGAGCTATAAACATCCCTTACTATCCAAAATGAAAAAAAAAATGTTTTGCATTTAGTTCTACGTTAAATAGTTACATAATCACAGCATACACTTTAATTCTTATATCAGTAAGAATTAACTTCAGTATAGACCAAGTCCCTAAATTCTCTAATGTTAACTACCCCACGGCATTTCACTCAGTTAATGCGGAAGTAAAAGCTAAGGGGGTATCCATTTTGCTTTCTAAAACGCTCCCGTTTGAACTTACTGAGTCTCTTGAAGATCCCGAGGGCAGGTTCCTTTTTCTCAAAGGCACCCTCTTTAATAAACCACTTACCCTAGTCAATGTTTATAGTCCCAATACTGCACAAGTAAGCTTTTTTCGTAAAATCACCAAGTTACTTGCTACATTTCAATCGGGTATCCTGATTCTGGGAGGCGATTTTAATGTGGCTCTGAACCCACTGGAAGATACGTCCTCGGGGTTTTCCTCCATACCGTTCCAAGCACTCAAACAAATCAAAATTGAATTGAAAGACCTTCTCCTTCATGATGCATGGCGTACCCTTCACCCTTCAGGCAGAGATTATACCTTTTATTCTGCTCCTCACAAACGCCACTCTAGAATCGACTACTTCTTTCTCTCGCAAAACGATTTAAATACCTTGCAGTCTGCCTCGATCGAACCAAAGCTCCTCTCAGATCACCACCCGATTATGATAACTTTGCAATTCCTGGATACACCAGGCATATCCAAAATATGGAGACTGGATCCATTTCTCCTTACGGATTCCTCAGTTACCCTCCAGATCCGTGATTCTTTGACAAACTACTTTCGAGAAAATACATCCTTGGAAACGACCCCTCTCGTACGGTGGGAAGCGCACAAATGTGTAATACGTGGACTTATAATGTCAATCTCAGCTGCGCGAAAACGTCGGGCTCAAGCATCATTTTATTCTTTATTGCAAAAAGTTCGCTCACTTGAGTGCGCACATAAACGATCTATAGCCTTAAGATCGGCTACTGAACTAGATCGAGCACGACAACAACTCCGCGATGTCGTAGAGAAGAAAACTAAGCGTAATTTTACTCTACAACAGAAGCTTTTCTATGAACATGGCAATAAGAGTGGCAAATTTCTTGCTCGGGCGCTACAATCTAAAAAGGCAGCTCGACACATTTATCAGCTCCATTCCAAGCATGGACGCCTACTGAAAACATCGTCGGAAATCGCGGCGGAATTTGAAGAGTTTTACTCTAACCTATACAACCTACCTTTACAGCCAAAACCAACAGGTGACATTAGGCCACGTAAGACCATTATACAGGCCTTCCTCACGCAATATCTCCCCAAACCAGTTTCAAGGACACAAGCGAAAGAATTGGAGGGAGCTTTGACGCTACAGGAACTACAACAGGCTATTACACAGTTGAAACCTGGTAAAAGCCCAGGACCCGATGGCTTTATCAACTCTTATTACAAATCTTTTCTTGACATTTTAGCGCTTCCATTTCTACAGGCCTTCAACACATTAGACACGCCAGGACAATCTATGAGTCATCTTTCGGAGGCTCACATTACGGTTATACCCAAAGAGAATAAAGACCACACTTCTACAGTGAATTATCGTCCGATTTTGCTATTAAATGTTGATCTAAAGATCTTTGCTAAAATTCTGGCTAACCGTTTACTACCTGTTATAGAATCCATCATATCTCCGGACCAGGTGGGCTTTGTTCCGGGCAGAGAGGCCAGAGATAACACAATTAGGGCCATTAATATACATCACTGGCTACTTCAAAAGCGACAACCTGTATTTTTTCTCTCTTTAGATGCCGAAAAGGCGTTTGACAGACTAGCATGGGATTACCTGGAGGCAGTTTTGATTGGACTGGGACTGCCTTTGCGCTTTTTGACTTTTATTATGTCTCTATATATAGCCCCCACAGCTCGAGTGCGCGTGAATGGTCACCTTTCGGACTCCTTCTCAATTGGCAACGGGACCAGACAGGGATGCCCCTTGTCACCCCTCTTATTTATCCTTACATTGGAACCTTTATTGAATTGCATTAAGGATAATGCTAACATCAAGGGGATTTTGATCAATGACAAACTACATAAAGTGGCAGCCTTTGCTGATGACATACTTCTTTTCCTAACAGACCCGCATATCACGTTGCCAAACTTGCTACAAGATTTCAAACTATTTCAGTACTTGGCTAACTTTAAAATCAATTTTTCTAAATCTCAAGCACTTAATGTATCATTAACTCCGGATGTGTTGAAACAAGCGACATCAAATTTTCCTTTTACTTGGCAACGTGAAGCTATCACTTATTTAGGAATCCAATTACCAACACATCTTTCGGAATTATATACAAAAAATTTTCTACCCCTCTTACGTGACATCTCCAAAGACCTACAGACATGGAATAAACCCTGGTTTTCTTGGTTTGGTAGGGCAGCTATACTAAAGATGAACGTGCTCCCCAGAATATTATATCTTTTGCAGACAATACCAATCCAATTACCAAACTCATTCTTCAAATCCTATAGAACGCTCTGTACCTCCTTTCTTTGGTATAATAAACGCCCAAGAATTAGCTTTGCCCAACTCACCATGCCCAAGAGGAGTGGAGGTATAGGACTTCCGGATATTCACCGTTATTACAGGTCCTGTCACCTAGCCAGAATAGTGGACTGGACAACAAACCACACTCGTAAGGTGTGGGTTGGTGTAGAGGCTGATTTCTCAAAGATACCACTCTCCACCTCCCCGTGGCTGAAAACCTCTCACGTCCCTTCCGAGTTTCGAGAACACCCACTTATAGGTCCCACTCTATGCTGTAGTGCTCAGTTGTTCCAGAAAAAAGAACTATCTTCCTTTCCGAGCCCTCTTACTCCGATCAAATTGAATCCGGACTTTATTCCAGGGATTTCTCCGACCTTTCTTGCTGGGTATGGCCGTGATGAGAGTCTTACAGTGGGTCAATTCTTCAAAGATTCTAGCCTCTTATCTAAAGAAGACATTGCAAAGACGTGGCCATCCATTACACTAACTCCATGGATGTATAGACAAATCCACCATTTCTTACGTAACTCCCCACATCTAAAAGACTATTCAAGACCGCTTACTGCATTTGAGAAGCTCTGCTTTACGGACATCCCCCAGCGGCATGTTATATCTAAGCTCTATTCCTATCTTGAAAGTACTAACACATCTCATTCGCGGAAGACCTGTTCAGCCTGGCAACGTGACCTACAACTTCAAATCTCACCAGAGGACTGGGACCACATTTACGACCATATGCATAAAGGCTCCATTTGTGTCTCTACACAAGAAGGCAATTATAAATTATTTTCCAGATGGTACAGAGTTCCGTCTTTGGTTAGTAAATTTGATCCTAACGCCTCAGATCTATGCTGGAGATGTTCCCGGGCAACAGGTACTCTTCTACATATCTGGTGGGACTGCCCGCGGCTGCAACCCTTCTGGAGAAAAGTTTTGGACATAATCACACAGGTAACTACATACGCCCTAGACTTTACCCCAGCACAGTGTCTACTTCATCATTCCTCACTTTCTGTGCGGACTTATCGTAGGTCGCTTGCTTTACACATGATAAATGCGGCAAGACAGTGTATTCCGGTCCATTGGCGATCGGAATACGTTCCCACCGTGCGAGAGTGGATTCTTAGGATCATCAGGATCGCAGAGATGGAGGAGCTGATTTCAGTGGCAAAAGAACACCCCGAGAGATTCAGGAAGACTTGGGCGTGTTGGAATCATTTCCAAACTACCGATACTTATCATTGTCTAATGAAGGAATGAGCGAGAGGAGATTTGGTGACACGGAAACCCCTAGAACGTTCACCTCAGGAATAGTTCCATTACGGGACTTTAACGAAATTGTATTTCTAAGTAAAGATTGAATCTGTCTCAGCCTGGAAGCTGCTAACTGATATGACTGGTTTGGTTGTGCCTATTTAGTTATATACCTCATCCTTCCCCCATTCACCTCCCCCCCCCCCCTTCTTTCTTTTTTTTTTTTTTTTTTTCTCCTCTCTCCCCCTCTCTCTCTCTCTCTCTCTCTCTCTCTCTCTTCCTCTGTATTCGTCCCCTACGTCCCTCCTCGCCCCACTATGATATTTTTCCTCATACTCTTCCTCCATTCCCTTGCTCGTCTCCTTCCCATCTCTTCTTTCTCTCTCTTTCACCTCTTTACCATATTCTAACTAACTATATTTTTCATAAGGTACAGAGTACTTACAGACACACAGGTGTAACAATACTCCTCAAATCTAATCTATAATGTTCAGGTACGGAATCCTAAGACATATATGCCTTGAGTTGACACGACTGTTGTTATATACCTCACTGTCCTGTTTCTTTAGATCTCCCTACACAAGGACTATTGTACCCCGTATTTCTATAAATTACATACTGCTAACATCATTGCTATGGGTATATACTATGCCTTCCCCTTAGGACTGTATTTCAGGTTGAGCTACGATTTACTTATATGTCCTGATCCCGTCTGCGTTACGGGAGAACATGCTTAAAGACTTGCGCGGACTGCGATCCGTATTTGTTTATGACTTGTTATGCCTTTCATATCTCAATAAAAAATTTCTTGGAAAAAAAAAAAAAAACTTCAGTATTACATTACAGAATTACATCAGTAAAAGCTTGCTTAAAAAATATCCTTTTTTTGTGTGTTGAGAATGTAGTAAAAAGCTGTGAGGCCACCTGGGTCAGGAGCTTTGGATGAAAAATAAATAAAAAATAAAAAAATAAATTATTTTATTTGATTGATTCAACATGCCTCTCAGAAAACAGTTTGTGCTGTCTACTTTCCAAAAAGGGGCTGTTTTGGGGGGTGGGGGCATTTTATGTCCAGCATTAGAAGTTTATGCAACACATCACTCACTCTTCTAACCACCTGAAGATCAAGCCTTTTCTGACACTTTTTGTTCACATGATGAAAATCTGTAAACCCCCCAAACATTATATATATTTTTTAAAGCAAACACCCTAGTGAATAAAATGATGGGTGCTGAAATTTTTTATGTTTCAAACGCAATTTTTTTTAAAAAAATAAACTTTTTTTACTTTTAACGCACAAAAACACAACATATTGGCCAATTATTTGGAAACATATAAAAGATGATGGTATGCCGAGTAAATAGATGCCAAACATGACATGCTTTAACACTGTGCATACCCTATGCAATGGCGACAAACTGCATACGTTTTTAATATCCATATGCAATGTTTTAAAAGCCATTACAAGCTATCATTTTAGATTTACAGAGGAGGTCTAGTGTTAGAATTACTTACTTTGACCTGACGTTCACGGCGATACCTCACATGCATAGTGCAACCGCTGTTTACATACCGGCACAGGGTCAATGCTCGTGCGCAGGGGGGGCGAGGGTGCTTTTTTTTCCTTTAAGTTATTTTTATTATTATTTTTACATTGTCCCTTTCATTTTTTTGATCACTTTTAATGCTATCACAGGGAATGCAAATATCCCCTATAACTTCAATGGGCATTGTTATATATTCTTTTGTGAGAAATCTGGGGTCTATCAGTCTCTAGATATCTCCTCTGCCCTTACATTATCTGTTTATATCCTGCAAAACTGAAGTGATGAAATGCTTGTAGCTTCCGATTTCTTAGACTATAGAGATGATTGGCACCATTCCGGTCTCCAATCAGCTCTATGGTCAGCTGGCAGAAACACCGGCTCTATTCTCAGGTTCCCCTGATAGCAGGGGACTGTCCGAGAAGGCCGTGGAAGGCAGCGGGGTAGGGGGGCATCATTTCCCTCTGCTTGTAAAAGCAATCCTGCAGCTAATTAGCCACTAAGATTGCTTTTACTTGAAAGCCGATCGTCAGCTGATAAAAATGATACCAGATTGATGCCTGCAGCTGTAGGCATCATCCTGGTATAACCATTCAAAGTCCAGTGATGTACCAGTACGTTGCTGGTCCTTGTTGGGTATATATGCTATGTTCTTTTTTAATTGTATGCAGTCTGTGGGCTGAATGAAAAAAAGAGAAGAAATCTCTGCCAGAAAAAGTGTGTGGTATTCCCACCATTGAAATATACCACCCTGCATCCACCCACTTCTAATGGTGGGCATACAGTAGGTCACACGGTACCACATGCGCCAGTTCCAAGATTGTACAAATGTCTTAATAGTGGCACACTTGAATAAAAATTGTCCACGTATAAGTGGTATCTCATATGGAAAAAGGATGACACCAAGTCCCAAACTATCTTGCCACTTCTCCTCATGTAGTCTGTAGTCATAAATCCAAAACTTTTCCCTCGTAAATCCAAAACTTATAAGTATAGCCTGTTGCCCTCTCACAGGTCTTCTACATCTTCTACGTCTTGCTTGCTGGGGAGAAATTGTTTGAATGCAAGGCGGCCAGAAAAATTAATGAGGAACTCATCAACGCAGATGTTTTGCTGGGGAGTATAGACATCTGAAAATTTTTGGTTAAGGTGATTTACAAGGGGCTGAATTTTGTGTCAAATTCAGGGTCACCTCGAGGACGACAGAGTGTATTGTCGCTGAAATGCATAAAACACAATATACTCTCATATGCCTAGCCATGGCAGCAGAGAACACGGGCATATGATGAATCGGGTCTATGATGAACCGCAATTCATTTTTGTTAGTAATGCCCATGTAGAGGGTTAGGCCCAAACAAAATGTAAATTCAGAAACCATAATGGGTTTCCATGCGAATGGTCTGGCAAAGTTTGAATTTGGATTGGCGGCAATAAATTGTTGTGCATATAAATTGCTTTGATCCATCATCAATGCATACATGAAATACAGCTCCAAAAAATCAAGGGGAGTAGGTAGCTGTTTCCGCCTGAATTCCGGGTTGTCTAGTGAATGGGGGAAATACGGGTGCTGCAGAATATGTGGGCTGCCAATCAGGATTTGCAAGCACATCTGGAAGGATACAAGGGGCGCTACGGGCCTATGTGCGAATTCTTGGTGGTTGCCGGACAATACTTGTGCTCGCCACCGCACCAGCTTGTACTGCACTTATGAGACTCGCCATGTCACCAAGTCATACTGCAGTGCTGGTATGTGAAACATCAGGATGTACTAGGCAGCTGGTGCTCGCCAGTTCACCAAAAGTTAGCGTGGCACTAGTACTGGCACTCTGCTGCATATGAGAGTCATCAAAATTTACCGGCAAGTGCTAACAGAGATCAGGCCTGATCCTGCAAACACTGCGGTTTTTGTGTACAATGTATCAACTGACAGTGACCTACTGACGCTGCACTTGCTGGGGGAGAAGGGGGGTTAAGCGTAGGGGCTAAACGCAGGTGCTGGCAGGTGCCGGGCTGATCCTGCTAACTCTGCGTTTTTTTGGATGCTATACTAATGTGAACGCTGGTATAGTGCTGATCTGAATCAAACATATTGATCTGTTCAGACACTATACTAGCAATGGAGGTTTATTGTGTATGAGCGTCTTCCTGGCAATCGAGGGGTTAAATGTGATGACTGGTGTACTGACAGGCAATCTGAAGCTATCTGGGAGGGGTGTGAAAACCACGGGAGCACGAATCACATATATGTGATTTTGCTCACCTGTGCCTCCCTGTAGCAGTATTTCTGCTATAGGGCGGTCAGTAAGCGGTTACATAAGCGGTTTGTGTTATGGCGCTGCATCATTTTAACTGACAATTGCGCAGTCATGGAACACTGCACGAACATGAAATTTACATCCTTTTTTCCCCATGAATTGGGCTTTCTTTTGGTGGTATTTGATCGCCTGTGATTTTTTTTTTTTTTTGCGCTATAAAAAAAAAACCTGACAATTTTGAGAAAAAAAACAATATTTTGGACTTTTTGCTATAAAACATGTCTAGTAAAAAAATGTAAAAATAAATTTCATCCAAAATGTAATCTGTGACATGTCTTTGCTAAAAAATCCCACTAAATGTAAACTAATTGGTTTATGTGAAAGTTATAGCGTTTACAAATGGCGGTAGGGATATTGGATTTTTTTTGTATACTAATAATAGCGGCGATCAGCGACTTATAGTGGCGATCAATGACTTATGGCGGGACTGCCTGACTGCAGGACTGCGGCAGACATTCTGACATTGAAGGGGAACTGACTTGGGGTCACCGACATCCCCAGTGACACCAATACAGTGATCAGTGCAAAAACAAAACACTGACACTGTACTAATGGCACTGGGGAGGAAGGGGTGATCATGAATTCTCCTAAAAAAATGTTTTTTACCCACTGAAATTTTTTTATTCAAGGAATATATTCTTTAGAGTTAAGTCCAAATATTTGGGAAACCAAATTTCAATGTGAACATGTTTCTACAGTGATTTTTCGTTCCTTTAGACGTGCTTCTTGGATGTCTACTTTTTTAGACTGATTCCTTTATTGTGTCCTTTAGTAAATTTGCTTTTGCGTCTATTTGTTAGATGCTTTCTTTAGTAAATGTCTTTGCCATCTAAAAGTAGATGGATTCCAATGAAAAGTAGACTTTATCTTACCAGCGTGTGCTTAGACGCCATCTATGCACTTTAGTAAATCAGGGCCTTGGTGTCACCCTTTTTTCATACAGCGTACCACTTATACATGGACAGTTTTTATACAAGCTTGCCACTATTTAGACATTTGCTACATAGTTACATAGTTAGTCTGGCTGAAAAAAGACAACATCCATCCAGTTCAACCATTGTACAATCTTGGAATTGGTGCACGTGGCACCATGCGACCTAATTCCCGGGGCTTCGCCCAATGGCTTGTAAATACTGTCTTAGGAAGCCTGCTTGAAAAATAATGAATAGCTCGCAGTGAAGTGGAAGGACAAATGGGATGTTTTCATTCTGTCTTCCATTCACGCAGATACGACCATCCAAATTTCCACTGCAGCTGATATTGTTCAGAAGCCCCACTGTGTCAGCAACTATATCCTTAACATGGGAGGGGTGGACTTCAATGACTAAATGATGAAGCTTAGTTTCCTGAAAAGCCAGATTCTGGTACAAATAAGTGTCTGTTTATTTATTTCAATTGGCTCTATATAATGCTTTTGTGCTTTACAAAGCAACTGGACATAGTGGATCCTTCCTAAAATTCCAGGAAGAGATCATCATGACCCTTTTGTATCCAGAAGGTGCTGTGACCCAAACCCCAACCCAACTGCAGTTAGCTGGATGCATGAGAGGCATTTTCCTGCTGCCATTCTTGGTACTCCAACCCAAAAGACACCCCAAAAAAAATGTTGTGTCTGTAGCAGATACGGAATTAGGCATGACACCTTTTTTGCCCCTCCTGCCCTGGCCAGCCTGGTCTCTGCCTCATGGACTGCTTCAGTTGCTACCATACACTAGTGGACTATTAGCATAGGGTGCAGCATGACACAGTCTAGAGCATGTATATGCACAGGTTCTCGAAAGATGTTAGGCAGTCAGAAAACTGGCTATCACATTTTGAGAGACTCTACCATCTGGTCTCTGGTCATCTGCCATCTGGTCTCTCCAATTTAAAAAAAAAAGAGTAAAAAAAAAACCCATAAAAAATAAAAAGTAAAAAATAAGTAAATAAACCAAAAATAGTTGTTGTTTTATTGTTATCGAGTTACTGTTGTATTGTTACGGTTTTATTGTTAACCATTGCTGTTTTCTTTGAAGGAATGCTTTCAGCTGCAGCACTGATCTGTTTACTCTGACAGCAATGGGGTCTTGATCTCAGAATATATGTAAGTGTGTGCAGCGCTGTTGGATGGATGGCCCCTATATCTTTGGCATATATTTTTAAAATATTTTTTGGCAGAGATTTCTTCATCCACATCTAATGTTCTTTTCATGTATACCCACCATTAGAAGTGGGTGAATGCAGGTCGGTATATTCTTATGGTGGGCATACCACACACTTTTTCTGGCAGAGAATATCTAAATTTTTTTTATGCAGCCCACAGGCTACATTAAAATTAAGAACATAGCATATATACCCGACAAGGTCCAGAAACATACTGGTACATCACTGGACTTTAAGAGGGTATACTAGGATGATGCCTGCAGCATGTGAATATTTGGATGAGGAACACATTTATGGGTAGTCCATGCTATTCATTTTTTTCACTTATTATTCTTTAAGTAGTGCAGCACCCTGTCACGCTTATTATTAATACTTTAGCCTTGCTCCAGTTGGCAGCCCACAGGCAGGTTAACAATCTGCCTGCCACTGAAGACATTAGCACATCTCTGCACTGCACAAGGTGACATCAATCGGTGACCAACCACACCTGTGCTGCACAGTTTTCACTGACAGACCTTTTGACTGACAGAGCCCCCTTACCATAATTATAAACTGTAGTGCTAACCTGGAGTCAAAACTACCTGCACAGCAAGATCCTATTGCTGACCTACAGTACCTCCATGCACTACAACAATATCTCTGCAAGTAGCAGAAAATAGAATTTTTGACATACCTATAATAGCCATTTCTTGGCGTACATTACAAGACACAAGATCTTAGTCTTAGAACATGGGTTATGCAGCTCTCTTCAGGAGATTGGACACTAGCAAACAAAGCTGTAGGGATAGCCCTTGCATAACCCCATCCCATTCCCAGCAAGCCTTAGTTTTGTAGAAAACAAAAGGGAGTGAATCATAAGAACAGAGTGGGAGAGAACTATATCCTATATTGTACTTTAAGAAAAAGGATTTTACAGGTTAGTCAAGAATCACATTTTCCTAAAGTGTATATATGGTCAAAATGTTAAATCATATATTAATTTTGGCATTATATTTCAATAATTTCTAGCCATCTTCAATCTCTAGCATCCTTCTTTTTTTTTTTCATCTCTTCTAACATTCTGCTAACTTTGTGAGTAGTACTGCTTAGACCTTGAAGAAGGGGACATTCCCCGAACGTTTGTCCTCAAAATTGTATGTTAGTGCAAATAAAAAAAGTATCACGGACAGTACTCAATTGTTTCTGTAGCCATCTTCAATAAATCTGAATAATCTTGAAGTTTGTAAGACCTCTATGCCTGGCCTGTATAAGCAGATACAATCACCGCAGACAGTCTTTATCAGATAGCTGAACTCACGAAACACCTGTTTTCTCATCCATGAAATTTTTATTGCATGCAGCACGTTAACAGCAGACAACAGATATAGCAGATGATTGAAAAGATGGTATTTGAAGGTCAAAACATGGTAATGTGTTCCTGGATGCAAGCAAATTGCATGTGGCCTAAAGACAAGTGGTCATACTCATCCCAATAAGACAGAGTGAAAAGGAAAAGGAAATACATCACAAGCTAGTGGGAGGGAACACGGGATGGAAGACAGAAAAAGATGATGCAATAACCAAAATGACCACAAGATAGCAGTATATTAACCAACTATACTGAAATTAATAAACAATGGCTAAGGAAAAGAACTGTATAAATTGTCAATTCACAGTAATATGAACATTAACCACCTCCTGCCCGCCATATAAGGAACAGATGGATGGGCGGCGGCTCTCACGTGGCAAATGGTGGTGCGCAGCATATCACCGATCAGAGTAAAGAGCCAATGATGTCAGCTCTGTCATGTGATCAGCTGTGTCCAATCACAGCTGGTCGCATGTAAACAAGGAAATGCCGGTTATCAGTAGTCCTCTCCTCATGCTTGTTTGGGTACAGTGTTGCATGACCGCGCAGTTGTCATTTAAAGTGTGTCAGCGCTGAAAGCTGAAAATTGGCCTGGGCAGGAAGGGGATAAAAGTGCCCAGTAGGTAAGTGGTTAAACATGACTATACATTTTGTTATATTATTACACAATAAGTGTAACAACACACCACACATTTACTTCCTTGAGTTCTTTGACTCGTATTCACACATGTATGTGAGTAGGAACTGCTGTGTCATACATTTCACAGCGTCTGCCTTCTAAACCACAGAGCTGATGGGAGGAGGAATTTCAGAAGGTGGTGTCAGTACAGGAATTATAGTTATGCAGGCAGCAAGGTACTATGGGATATATAGTCCTTAGGAAATGAAAAATTAAAAACCAAAGGAGTGAGTAGAGGAGTAGCTGCAAACCATGGAGGGAATCCAGCTAGTTGTGGAAAGAGAGATTTTTCAATTAAGCTTTTATTAGATTGTTACAAATTGCTATTTTTATATATTATAAAATATCATGTGCGCAGCCCTGATGTCAGTTGTGCACTGACCAAGCTCAGCGATACTCCAGCTTTAAAAGGTATATTCAACAAACTGGGGCAGAGGGATCATTTTCCCTATCTGCTGCTGAGATTCCTTTCCCTAACATGCAGCGGAGGATGAAAGGACCAGGGGAAAAAAGGCAGACAAACCTGCACAGCAGCCTCAGATGTAGCACCCATCTCCCACACAGACACAGGCATCCAAGATGTCACTGGAAAGGAAAGATGCAGTCTACAGCGATGCAACTACCCAACCATTTCAATCATCTCTAGCTGGAATAGCTAAATGCTCCCAGGATGCCTGAGATCAATTCTCTTCTCAGTCTCCAAAGGAACCATTGAACACATCTATGAGTGAGCATCTAGAACACTCCTTGTCCTCAGACTCTCCCAGAGAGGAGATACATTTTGATAAGATCCTTGCCTACTCTATAAACAGAAATATGGCAGAGATAATTAGATTTACTTTAAACAAGATCTACGCAATATCGATTTGACACAATTGAATCTAAGTTGGATAGCACCGTAGCAAGAATCAATCAAAATTAAAAAAATAATAACCTACAATCACAACTAGAACAGGCACTAGGAAAAAATAAGGATCTGGAATATAGGTCAAGACAATATACCTTCTGCATACAAGGACTTCCTGTCAGGGCAGGAACGCTGGAATGGGCAGGCAGGCCTATGGTACGGTCACGCTGCGACTGACGACAGCCACTACCCACAGACCAGAGTCCCTCAGGGCGTGGAGTCTAAGCCCCAGGCTACCCTTCACCAGGGCCCCTGATGGTGGGGATGGACTTGACGCAGCCTGAGACCAGGTCGCGGCCCCCGAGTGACCCCAGCTGCGATAACGACTGCCGCCAATGGCGGACAGCTGGTGGGAGCTAGATGGGAACACGAGTAGAGTAGTCAGACAAGCCGGGTCAATAACAACGGAGCAGACAGTACTAGACGGTAGGCAAAGAATACTCAGGTCACGGGCCGGGTTCAGCAACGGGAGGTCAGATAAAGGGTTAACACAGAGAGTAGTCTTGTCCAAGCCGAGTCGGTTACCAGGAGAGCAATGGGAACAACACAAGAGCTTGCAACAGGGCAACATACAGGACACAAGTGCAGAGCACACTTGCAGACAGCAGGTTTAAATGTGCTCAACCACACCCTTCTGAGGAGGAGCCGCAGAAGCCTGAAGGCATAAAGGTTCCCACCATGCTTTGCAGAAAACCAAGATGGATGCCAGCTCATGGAGATGCACAAGCTCTGAAGAAAGGTAGGACCTTGACAGTACCTCCTCCTCAAGGGCCCCTCCCCCTCCGTGGCTCAACAAAAGGTTTCTGAGGAAATCGGGCGTGAAAAGCGCGGAGGAGGGCAGGAGCATGAACATCCACGGAAGGAACCCAGGAACGTTCCTCGGGACCATAACCACGCCAATGGACCAAAAACTGTACCCGACCGCGGACCAACCGAGAATCCAAGATGCGGCTCACCTCATACTCCTCATGGCCGTCGACCCTGATAGGACGAGGCCGAGGCGGAGAGGCAGTAAAGCGATTACAGATCAGAGGTTTCAACAGGGATACGTGGAAGACATTGGAGATGTGCATCCCAGGAGGAAGAGCAAGGGCATAGGCAACCGGGTTCACCCTGCGAAGAATGCGGAAAGGACCAACAAAACGGGGGGCCAGCTTTGGTGCGGGCACCCGAAACTTGAGGTTGCGAGTGGACAACCACACCCGATCTCCGACCTGGTATGAGGGAGCCAGCAACCATCTACGATCAGCCTGGAGCTTCTGGCGCTGTGCTGAGTCCTTCAAGGACCTCTGAATCTGCCCCCATGAGGAGCGCAGAGCAGCCAGGTGGTTATCCACAGCCGGAATGTCCTGTGGAGAGAACAACTCAGGCAATACAGCGGGTTGGAACCCATAGTTGGCCATGAAGGGGGAAATCCCAGAGGAGGAGTTGACAGCCGAGTTCCTCGCAAACTCTGCCCATGGCAGGAGATCGACCCAGTTGTCCTGATGATCCGATATATAGCAACGAAGGAATTGTTCCAGGGCCTGGTTGGAACGCTCCGCAGCCCCATTGGACTGAGGGTGGTAGGCCGAAGAGAAGGAAAGCTCGATACCCAACTGGGAGCAGAAGGCGCGCCAGAACCTGGACACAAACTGGCTCCCACGGTCCGAGACAATCACCTTGGGCAACCCGTGCAAGCGAAAGATCTCCTTGGCGAAAACCGTAGCCAGTTCTTGTGCAGTCGGCAATTTCTTGAACGGAACGCAATGGCACATCTTAAAAAAACGATTGATCACCATAAGAATGACCGTATGACCTTGAGACGCAGGAAGATCCACAATAAAATCCATTCCCAGGTGTGACCAGGGACGCTCCCCATTGGGAATGGGTTGGAGAAGGCCCAATGGAAGGTGCCGAGGAGATTTATTCTGGGCACAGACCGAACAAGCTGCTACATATGAGGCGATGTCAGAACGGAGAGATGGCCACCAGAATAACCGAGAAACGACCCAGGGCAATTGGTTCCTACCAGGATGACCGGCAGTCTTGGAATTATGGTAGGTACGTAGCAAGCGGGTACGCAATCCCTCAGGTACAAAACATCTTCCAGCAGGTCTCTCAGGGGGAGCGTTAGTTTGAGCCGCCAAAATCTGCTCCCCAAGGGGAGAAGTCAGGTTGGTACGAATGGCAGCCAGGATCTGGTTTGGAGGAATGACCGAGGTCGGCTCAGTGTCCTCCCTGGACAGCTCAGAGTATTGCCGCGACAAGGCATCAGCCCTGACATTCTTGGAACCAGGCAAGTAAGAGACCACATAGTTAAAACGTGACAAAAACAGAGCCCACCTGGCCTGACGGGGTGTCAACCTCTTAGCCTCCGAGAGATATGTGAGGTTCTTGTGGTCAGTGAGAACTAGGACCGGGACCACAGAACCCTCAAGCAGGTGCCTCCATTCCTTGAGAGCCAGAATAATGGCCAACAACTCCCTGTCTCCAATCTGGTTGTAAGGGACCGCCTGGCGACACCACTAGCACTCCACTAATCAGGCGTCCCCAGCGCACGGAGTCTAAGTCCCAGAGTACTTGTTCACCAGAGCCCCTGATGGTGGGGATGGACTTGGAGTACCCCGGGACCAGGTCGTGCTTACTGAGGGCACCCGTCAGTGGTAGGGGTGGTCGCCAGGGGCTCCCACGGGAGAGAGCCTGATATGAGGAGGTCTGGGAACCCCGCTGAGAGGAATGGATGGATGGATGGATGGATGGATGAGCAAGTGCAGAGTCAGGCAAGCCGGGTCGGTAACGGGGAGGACAGCACGGTACAAGGCAGCAGGCAGAGAATAGTCGGGTCACACGCCAGGTCATCAACAGTAGGTCAAATCCAATAGGGACATACGGAAGAGAGGTCAGGCAAAGCAAGGGTCTGGGCAGGAGAATTCAGCAGTGGTCAGGTACAATCCGGGTCAGCAACTTACAGGTTCAGGTTCAGATACAGGATACAGGATACAGGGCAAGGACAAGACCAGAAGGCACTGAATGACAGCTCAGGGCCGTTTAAATATCGCGCCCTGCGCTGCCATTGGTGCCCAGCGGGCGGCCGCGGCTCCTATTGCGCATGAGCTTGCAACAGGGCAACATACAGGACACAAGTGCAGAGCACACTTGCAGACAGCAGGTTTAAATGTGCTCAACCACACCCTTCTGAGGAGGAGCCGCAGAAGCCTGAAGGCATAAAGGTTCCCACCATGCTTTGCAGAAAACCAAGATGGATGCCAGCTCATGGAGATGCACAAGCTCTGAAGAAAGGTAGGACCTTGACAGTACCTCCTCCTCAAGGGCCCCTCCCCCTCCGTGGCTCAACAAAAGGTTTCTGAGGAAATCGGGCGTGAAAAGCGCGGAGGAGGGCAGGAGCATGAACATCCACGGAAGGAACCCAGGAACGTTCCTCGGGACCATAACCACGCCAATGGACCAAAAACTGTACCCGACCGCGGACCAACCGAGAATCCAAGATGCGGCTCACCTCATACTCCTCATGGCCGTCGACCCTGATAGGACGAGGCCGAGGCGGAGAGGCAGTAAAGCGATTACAGATCAGAGGTTTCAACAGGGATACGTGGAAGACATTGGAGATGTGCATCCCAGGAGGAAGAGCAAGGGCATAGGCAACCGGGTTCACCCGGCTCCTATTGCGCATGCGCGAACTCACGCGCCGCGGCCGGCCCGGACCTAGAGCCCGCGTCCCTGCACAGGCCGGCATACTGCGCCTGCGCCGGGACCATCGCGGCGGGGATCGAGGGGATCCCTGACATTGCCCCCCCCCTACGGGCAACCTCCGGATGCCCACCCGATCTCTCCACCACGGGTGGTCACGAAGAAACCGCCGGACAAGTCTGGGTGCATGGACATTATGGGCTGGTTCCCAAGAATTGTCCTCGGGGCCATAGCCCTTCCATTTTATAAGAAATTGGGTCTGGCCCCCCCTTCTTCGGCACTTCAGGATCGTTTCCACCTCATATTCTTCTTGTCCCTCCACCGTTATGGCCTCCGGAGGTCTGGATTCACGTTCTGGGAAGGCATCCGGGATCACAGGTTTAAGTAAGGACACGTGGAAAACAGGATGAATTCTGAATGTTTCAGGGAGGGTAAGTTCATATGCCACCTCGTTGACCATTCGCTTCACACAAAAAGGGCCCACGAATTTAGGTCCCAATTTCTTTGAGGGACAAAGCATTCTCAAGCTGGTTGTTGCCAACCAGACCTTATCCCCAGGCTTCAGCACCAGATTCCCTCTTCGTTTCTTGTTATATGCATTCTTGTTATCCTCCTGGGCCCGAGCGATGGCTTCCTGTAGTACTTTGTTGTTCGAGGAGAAGAAGTTTAATGCGTCTTGCGTTGCCGGAACTGGGCACTCAGAGACCAAATCAGGAAGAAAGACAGGGTGAAATCCGTAATTAGAGAAGAACGGAGATTGCCCTGTCGCTGAATGGCTTGCGTTGTTATATGCAAATTCCGCTAAAGGTAACAGTGGTAACCAATTATCTTGAAGGAAGGATGTGTAGCAACGCAAGTATTGTTCTAGGGTCTGGTTTGTCCTCTCGGTCTGTCCGTTGGTCTGAAGGTGGAAAGCAGAGGAGAGGGACAACTTGATATCCAGGGCCTTGCACAGGGCCCTCCAAAATCTAGATGTAAATTGGACCCCGCGATCCGAGACGATGTCCTCCGGGATTCCATGTAACCTTACGATTTCCTGGATGAATATTCGCGCAGTCTCGGACGCAGACGGAGTCCTCCTCAATGGTACAAAGTGAGCCATTTTTGATAATCGATCGATGACCACGAAGATCGCGGTGTGTTCTTGGGACGGTGGGAGCTCGACTATAAAGTCCATTGCGATCCCTTGCCACGGTCGTTCAGGAATCGGCAAGGGACGCAGCAGTCCCCAAGCCTTGTTCCTCGATGGCTTGTTTTTCTGGCAGACGGTACAGGATCTTACATAGAGTTTACAATCCTTGGCCATACTTGGCCACCAAAAAGAGCGTTGGAGAAGCTCCAGGGTCTTGGCTGGGCCAAAGTGTCCAGCCATCGGGTGGTCATGGCAATGTCCCAGGACAAGGGTCCGGACCTCTTCAGGGACCATGACCAACCCATCCTTCCATAGGAGTCCCCCCTTGTTCTGGAGGGACACACCAACTGGGACTGACGCGGCCGTGGATGCCTCCAATAGTTTGGACCGAAGGTCCGTCTGGAGTGCCAAGAAATTTCCTGCAGACAGAATCGTATCAGGTACCGGATCTTCTTTGGAGTCTTCAAACATGCGAGATAGTGCATCAGGTTTCGTATTTTTAGATCCGGGCCTATACGTGATGTGAAAAATGAACCTGGAGAAGAACAATGCCCATCTTGCCTGCCGTGGGCGTAAGCGTTTGGCGGTCCTTAGGTACTCGAGATTCTTGTGATCAGTGAAGATCAAGATGGGGTGCGAGGCACCTTCCAGCAGGTACCTCCATTCTTCGAGAGCTGTTTTGATGGCCAACAACTCTCGATCGCCGATATCGTAGTTCTTTTCTGCTGGGGTAAGTTTCCTTGAGAAGAACGCTACAGGATGGAGCAACTCTTTGGTGCCCTTTCGCTGGGACAGGATGGACCCCACCGCATTCTCTGAAGCGTCTACTTCCAAGATGTATGGCAGGGCAGCGTCCGGGTGGCCCAGAATGGGTGCCGAGGTAAAGAGTTTCTTCAAGGCCTCAAAGGCTTCCTGAGCCTCCGGCGTCCATCTGAACCGGGTTCCAAGCTTGGTCAACTGAGTTATGGGGGAGACCAGACCCGAGAAGTTCTTAATGAACTTCCGGTAGAAATTCGCAAAACCGATAAACCGCTGGACGCCCTTCTTGTCCGCGGGTACCGGCCACTCCAAAATCGCCGAGACTTTCTGAGGGTCCATTGCGACCCCCGCGGTGGAGATAATCAACCCCAGGAACGTAATGCTAGGTTGCTCAAAGCAACACTTATCTGCCTTGGCGTATAACCCATGCTGACGTAACCGCCCCAACACCCTTGCCACATGTATCCTGTGATCCTTCAGGGAGGATGAGAAAATCAGTATATCGTCCAGGTAAACGATAACGAAAATGTCCAGGTAATCCCTAAAAATATCGTTTACGAAATGCTGAAATGTGGCTGGTGCATTGCACAGACCAAATGGCATGACCAGGTATTCAAAGTGCCCAAATCGTGTACGGAACGCGGTTTTCCACTCGTCCCCCTCCCTTATGCGAACTAGGTTGTACGCCCCCCTTAGATCAAGTTTAGTAAATATGACCGCAGTCTTCAGGCTCTGAAATAACTCTGGCACCAACGGTAATGGGTAACGATTTTTAATCGTGACCCTGTTCAGCTCCCGGTAGTCTATACATGGTCTCAGAGATTTGTCTTTTTTTTCCACGAAGAAGATCCCCGCCCCTGCTGGCGAAGTGGAGGGACGGATGAACCCCTTCTGGAGACTGTCCTCAATGTATTCCTTCAGGGCCCCCAATTCGAGTTCCGATAGGGGAAAAATTCGCCCAAAAGGAATCTCAGAGCCGGGTAACAGGTCAATGGGACAGTCATACGGGCGGTGGGGGGGCAGGGCATCTGCTCCCCGTTTACTGAACACGTCCAGGAATTCATGATATTCTGTGGGAATAACCTGTTTCAGATCAGAATCCCCCTCGGAGCATAGGAGGACCTGGGGGCCTGCCGGGCCTGAAGTGCGGCAGTGTTCCTGACAGTATGGGGAAGGGAACAAGATTGACCCGGTTTCCCAGTCAATTTGGGGGTTATGGGCCCGTAACCAAGGGAGCCCCAAAATGACTGGGAACAGAGGTGACGCAATGGCATCCAGGCGGAGGAATTCCCGGTGTTGTTTGGCAATGGTAGTGGCAATGGGGGGAGTTTCCTGATTAACCACTCCTGATTTTATCTGGGAACCATCGGCCAAAAATATGTTAAAACCCCTCTTTCTGGGTTGGAGGGGAATTTTCTGCTGACGAGCAAAGTCTAAATCCAGAAAACAACTGCATGCCCCCGAATCAATTATGGCTGTCACTTCCACGGTCCTTTCGGGGAGCTGAAAGGAGAGGGGTACAACTAAGTATTGGGAAGGACTGACATTGCCAATAGACAAGGAAGAAAAAGAGGTACACTTACTCATTTTCTGAGGGCAGGATCGTACCATATGACCGGCTTCCCCGCAGTAGAGGCAGAGGTTCTGCGAGCGTCTCCGCTGGTGTTCTTCTGGCGATAATTTGGGTCGAGCCAGGCCTAGTTGCATGGGTTCTGGAACATCTCCTGGGAGTGGATTCTGGATACTTGGTCTAGGTGGTTGGCTGGGGCCTAGGAATGGACCCCAGTTGTTTCCACGACCCTGGCAGGACCTCTCAAACCTGCGTTCCCGCAGTCGTCGGTCAATCTTTATCGTCAGGGCAATTAGGTCCTCTAATGACTCAGGAACCTCTACCCGGGCCAGCTCATCCTTTAGGGGTTCTGATAGCCCCATGCGGAACTGGTGCAACAAAGCAAATTCGTTCCAGCGAGTGTCCCCCATCCAGCACCTAAAATCTGAGGCGTATTCCTCGGCCGCCCGACGGCCCTGTCGGAGTGTGTATAAGATTGCTTCGGCAGAAGCAGCCCGCTGCGGGTCATCATATAGGATGGCCATCGCCTCAAAGAAGTCCTTGACTGTTCCTAGGTGTGGGTCATTGTTTCCCCTTAACCGATGGGCCCAATCTTGGGGTTCGCCCTGCAACAGTGAGATTATAAATCCCACCTTCACTGATTCGGTCAAAAAGGTACGGGGTTGAAGTTCAAAAAATAGGAGGCAGGACTCACGGAATGACCTGAAGCGTGTGCGGTCCCCGTGAAAACGCTCCGGTAGGGGTACCCGGGGTTCCGCCATAGGTAGCGGGGCGGAGGCCCCTGATGCTGGCTCAAGAGCAGCCGGGGGTGCAGAAACTGGGGCCTGTGGGGCTGGGTCAGATAGGGAGCAGGTCTGGAAGCGGTGCTCCAGCTGCATGCATTTATCCTGCAGGGCTGCTACGGCCTGCGTCAGGTTAGATAGATGCCTGCAAATTTCTTCCAGCGGGGAGGGCCCTCCTCTAGGCTCAGTCATGGCCTTCTGGTACTGTAAGGGACCGCCTGGCGACACCACTAGCACTCCACTAATCAGGCGTCCCCAGCGCACGGAGTCTAAGTCCCAGAGTACTTGTTCACCAGAGCCCCTGATGGTGGGGATGGACTTGGAGTACCCCGGGACCAGGTCGTGCTTACTGAGGGCACCCGTCAGTGGTAGGGGTGGTCGCCAGGGGCTCCCACGGGAAAGAGCCTGATATGAGGAGGTCTGGGAACCCCGCTGAGAGGAATGGATGGATGGATGGATGGATGGATGAGCAAGTGCAGAGTCAGGCAAGCCGGGTCGGTAACGGGGAGGACAGCACGGTACAAGGCAGCAGGCAGAGAATAGTCGGGTCACACGCCAGGTCATCAACAGTAGGTCAAATCCAATAGGGGACATACGGAAGAGAGGTCAGGCAAAGCAAGGGTCTGGGCAGGAGAATTCAGCAGTGGTCAGGTACAATCCGGGTCAGCAACTTACAGGTTCAGGTTCAGATACAGGATACAGGATACAGGGCAAGGACAAGACCAGAAGGCACTGAATGACAGCTCAGGGCCGTTTAAATATCGCGCCCTGCGCTGCCATTGGTGCCCAGCGGGCAGCCGCGGCTCCTATTGCGCATGCGCGAACTCACGCGCCGCGGCCGGCCCGGACCTAGAGCCCGCGTCCCTGCACAGGGCGGCATACTGCGCCTGCGCCGGGACCATCGCGGCGGGGATCGAGGGGATCCCTGACACTGGTAGTTGCACTCTGCAGAGGAAAGCTTCTTGGAGTAGAACCCACAAGGAAGTAGGGGTCCCTCGGGTGACCGACGCTGGGACAAGAGGACGCCTACTCCTGTCTCAGATGCATCAACCTCGAGAACAAAAGGCAACCCAGGATTGGGATGAGACAGAATTGGGGCCGAAGTGAAGGCGGCTTTCAGAGCCTTGAAAGCTGAGATGGCCTCGGGTGACCACTCGTGAGGGTTACTGCCCTTCTTGGTCAGATCTGAGAGAGGCTTTGCCAATGTGGAAAAGTTCCTGATAAACTTCCGATAATAGTTGGCAAATCCCAAAAAGCGCTGAATGGACCGAAGACCACTGGGACGAGGCCTCTGCAGAACCGCTGAAACCTTCTCAGGGTCCATAGAAAAACCCACCGGGGAAATGATGTAGCCTAAAAAGGCAACCTGGGATTGGTGAAATTCACACTTCTCGAGCTTACAGAAAAGCTCGTTTTCACCTAACCGTTGCAGCACGCGCTTAACATCCTGGATATGAGTCTCCATAGACGCAGAGTAAACCAGGATGTCGTCCAAGTAAACCACCACGCACTGCTGCAACAAGTCACGTAAGACATCGTTAATAAACTCCTGAAAGACCGCGGGTGCGTTACACAACCCGAAGGGCATAACCAGGTATTCATAGTGGCCGGTTCTGGTGTTGAACGCGGTCTTCCACTCATCGCCCTCCTTGATCCGTACAAGGTTGTAGGCAGCCCTAAGGTCGAGCTTAGTAAAGACCGTTGCTCCCTTGAGGCGGTCAAACAACTCGGTGATCAACGGAATAGGATAAGCATTTTTAATCGTGATCCGATTGAGACCCCTAAAATCAATGCAGGGTCTCAGCTCACCTCCCTTCTTTTTCACAAAAAAAAAACCCAGCTCCTGCTGGAGACGTAGACTTGCGAATGTGCCCTCGGGAAAGCGCATCCGCAACGTATTCCTCCATGGCCTGATTCTCTGCCACCGAAAGAGGATACACCCTGCCACGCGGAGGAGTAGCACCAGTTTGTAAGGTTATGGCACAATCGTATGGACGATGAGGAGGCAGAGCACTGGCGCGCACCTTGTCAAACACGTCCAGGTACTCCCCATATTCAGTGGGCAGCACAGAGTCCGAGGAGGTGCACAGCACCTTAACCGGACCACGGATGCAACCAGCCCCACACCGTGGTGACCATGAGAGAATCTCGGCCGATCGCCAATCAAAGGTCGGATTGTGCCTCTGAAGCCAGGGATAGCCCAAAACCACAGAGTAGTGCGGGGAAGAAATTACCTGGAAACAGGCCAATTCCCTGTGAACAGCCCCAATAGCTACCTCCACTAGCAGGGTCTCGTGGGTAACCTGTGATGGCTGCAAGGGCCTGCCATCTATCGCCTCGAGAACCAATGGAGTCTCTCGAGCCTGCAGAGGAATGGAGTACTGGGCCGCAAACGAACTGTCCATAAACAAACCGCCAGCCCCAGAGTCTACCAGCGCCTGGGCCGTCACCGAGCCTCCTGCCCAAGAGAGGACAACGGTGATAAGCGGTTTATCTTTACGGGAAACCGGGGACGAGGAAACTCCACCCAAGATCTGCCCCCGACAGGATCTCAGGTGCGGGCGTTTCCCGGACGGACCGGACAGGACTGCCGAAAATGCCCCCCGAGTCCACAGTACAGGCAGCGACCCTCCCGACGCCGAGAGGCCCGCTCCCCCTCGGAAAGGCGAGCAAACCCCAGCTGCATGGGCTCACTACCAGACAAACCATCCCCAGGAGGCGTGGGAGGAGAGGGAGGCACGGGTGGGACAGAAAACATAGGCGCCAAACGGTTAGGAGGCCTCCGCAGCCGCTCCTTAAATGAAGGCCTCTCTCTGAGCCTGGTGTCAATCAAGATTAGGAAGGAGATGAGTGCCTCTAACTCCACAGGCAGTTCTTTGGCTGCGATCTCGTCCTTCAACGCATCAGGGAGACCATGAGAGAAAGCAGCCACTAGAGCCTCATTGTTCCAACCCACCTCTGCCGCCAAAGTACGAAATTCGATGGCGTACTCGGCAACGGTTCATGAACCCTGATGCATGGACATGAGCAATTTGGCAGCAGAAGCGGAGCGAGCGGGTACGTCGAATACCGTACGGAAGGAGGCAACGAAACGGGTAAACACGTGAATCACCGGGTCATTCCTCTCCCATAAGGGATTAGCCCAGGCCAAGGCCCTATCAGAGAGTAGCGAGATTAGGAAGCCCACCTTTGCCCTCTCAGTAGGGAAAGCGTGAGGTATTAATTCAAAGTAAATCCCCACTTGGTTAAGGAAACCACGACACTGACTCGGTTCCCCCCCAAAGCGCTGAGGAAGAGGGGCAGAACCAGTCATACCTCTGGGTACCGCGGGTTCCGCAACAGATGCGGAGGTAGGTGCAACAACCGGAGCAACAGTGGGAGAGTCCACCGGAGTAACAACTGACCTAATAGCCCCAGGGGTAAGGTGCGCTGTGCGTGCAAGCAGAGCCTGCAACGCCTGAGCGAACTGATCCAACAAGCGATCCTGTTGGTCAAGTCTGGCGAGTAACATAGGGATCGAAGGCGTACCTGCACCGTCAGGATTCATGGCACTTGTGTAATGTCAGGGCAGGAACGCTGGAATGGGCAGGCAGGCCTATGGTACGGTCACGCTGCGACTGACGACAGCCACTACCCACAGACCAGAGTCCCTCAGGGCGCGGAGTCTAAGCCCCAGGCTACCCTTCACCAGGGCCCCTGATGGTGGGGATGGACTTGACGCAGCCTGAGACCAGGTCGCGGCCCCCGAGTGACCCCAGCTACGATAACGACTGCCGCCAATGGCGGACAGCTGGTGGGAGCTAGATGGGAACACGAGTAGAGTAGTCAGACAAGCCGGGTCAATAACAACGGAGCAGACAGTACTAGACGGTAGGCAAAGAATACTCAGGTCACGGGCCGGGTTCAGCAACGGGAGGTCAGATAAAGGGTTAACGCAGAGAGTAGTCTTGTCCAAGCCGAGTCGGTTACCAGGAGAGCAATGGGAACAACACAAGAGCTTGCAACAGGGCAACATACAGGACACAAGTGCAGAGCACACTTGCAGACAGCAGGTTAAAATGTGCTCAACCACACCCTTCTGAGGAGGAGCCGCAGAAGCCTGAAGGCATAAAGGTTCCCACCATGCTTTGCAGAAAACCAAGATGGATGCCAGCTCATGGAGATGCACAAGCTCTGAAGAAAGGTAGGACCTTGACACTTCCAGAATCAATTATTGATCTAGAGGGAACTGTCCACATATTAATAAAACAATTAATACCCGACATCTCGCTAGTTAGAACTGGAATAGGGTTTAATGAGCTTTGACTGCAACTAGGCCTGACGGATTACCAAGAGATATAATCGTCAAACTTCAATTTTACAAAATTAAAGAAAAAATAATGGCTGCAGCTAGAAATAAATCTGATTTATCTCTGCTTGGAACATCAATTCAACTCTTCACAGACATTGCTTCATCAACAATTCAGAAGAGAAGATCTATGTAACTCTTTCTCCAGCAACTGATGATCTATAACATTAAGTATCAATGGGTCTTTCACTTCAGACTCTTATTCTCCTGTAGGGGTAAAGCCCATACCTTCTTTACTTTTCAAGATGGAGAAGGAATTTTATTGAGTTTAGGCCTTATCTCCAAAGTACGGACTGATATGGAATTGCCACGCCCTGATGATCATCCTCTATCTCCTATATGGTCTCAACAACAAATGCCCACATCCAGAAGACCATCGCCGACTACTTGATTTTATGAAAAAAAAGTTACCTGTTTCTTCTTTTCTTTTCTCCAGTTCTTTTGTCTAGCTTTCATCTAGCAGTGGCTGATTAGATTATTACTGAAGTTCCACTTGTTGGTGGATAAATGTTCCTTCCCTTATCGAATTACATCCATATTGCAATCCTGTAATACAATCTTGTAGCAGAACAGCTGGTGATCTATCACCCTAGATTTCTCCCCCCCCCCTTTTTTTTGTTTTACTATTCCACTTTATTTCTGTATGCATGGAGAATCTATGATATACCTTGCTCTATTCTGTCTATTTTGATAGATGACATATTATTCCATATTATTTGATTACGGTATTACAGAAAAAGTAGTATTACAGACTGCATATCTGTCTCTGGGTTAATATGATATTTGCAGTCTCACCGCCTCTTACAATAATCAGTTATTTAAATAAATTCACAACTTCGTTTTCATATTCCCCCTTATTTTGGAAAACCTTTATATGACATTGACCTTATAATTAGTTTGCTCTCTCCTGTTAAACATAAAACATACCCCCTTCCCCATTCCTTTTTGTGGTCATTCATAAATACAAGTCGGAGTGGTTCTGTATGCCAGGGACAGGGAACTCTCTCCCACTTCATAGATGGAAGCAACTCCACAACTTTTGTTTAGGAAATGGTTCCCTATTTTGACTCCCACCTACGTTTTCTCTATACTGATGATATGTACTATATCTTCAGATTAGGATTTTGTTTGTTGTGGGTCCACAATGTTTTACTGTATTTTTTATGTTGTTCTTTCTTTTTCTCTTCTTTACTTTCTAGTTCCAACCATAATTTTCTAATCCAGTAACAGCTTTATTCCAGAGTTTCCATCAATATGCCTTGTCCCAGGAAGACATCTTGATAAGTGAGTACAAACTACCAAACCACCATGATAAACACTCATACTTCCAAATATTCTATACTGACACATAATGTACAAGCTTAAATTCTCCCAATAAAAGAACTAAGGATTTCCAATATTATTATAAGTTAGGAATAGATATACTGCTGCTTCAGGAAACCTACATCTCCCATAACTCAGCAAATAGATTTCTTAATGCTAAATAGCCCACCTTTTAACTCTCAAATAGTTTGGAAAAAAAGGGAAGTAGCTATTTACATATCCCAAAAAAATCCATTCATGCTAAACACAGTAATCAAAGATAAAGAAGGCAGATATATTATAGTTGCTGGATGACCAGCCGATTATTATATTTCATATTATGCTCCCAATAATAGCCAAGCAGATTTTTTTCATAAAATGCTTGACAGATTGATGACCCACTCAGTTGGCCAAATGATTTTGGAGGGTGACAGCAATACTCCACTAGATCAAACATTAGATAAATCTAATTCACTCAAACTGATTTTAAAGCATGTAGCGACATAAAGTTGTAAAGTGGTGAAAATTTTAAATCTCCATCATCTTACAGACACTTGACAGGAATGTAACCCCACAGCCAAAGATCATACTTTTTACTCCAATATGGGACATATTCTCATATAGACCATATCTTTTCCCTTTCTTCTTTACTACTTTTTATCACTTCCGCAAAAACCATACTGTCCCATGGTCAGACCACTTGCTTGTATGTTTAATTATTACAGATCTATGGTTGAAACCACAACCTTCATTATGGTGCCTAAATGCATCACTTTTAAATGACCCATTAATTTTTAGCAAAATTGATTTAGAATTACGCCAATTCTTTCAAACCAACATACCTTCAGATACAACCCCTATCAACAATTGGGTAACTCACAAGGCTGTAATTCGGGGGAAATTACTTCATTAAGAATCCAGATCTAAAAGAAATAGAGAAGCTACTATTACACTAAAGGAAACAGAATTATAACTTCTTATGTCCAAACAATGCAAATTTCTGCACATAGAGTAGATCTTAGGCAACAAATAGATGTGGCATGTGTTGCTTTAAATTTAAGCCTCACTACAAAAACAGAGATAAATATTCATTGGTCCAAACTGTCATTATTGTGCAATGTTAGATAACCTTCTGCAATGTTAGTGAGAAAACTTACCCCTAAGACTTATAACCCAGCCTTACCAAAATAACATCTGAAAAATGGCCAACTTAACCAAAATCCACAGCTTGTTTTATGTGAATTTTATGATTTTTACTCTAAACTCTATGCCAAGCTTGTGGCTTTTTCAGAAGCTCAGGCAGACAATTTTTTCCAGGATATTTCATTACCTCAACTACAAAGGGCAGCTAGCAAAACCCTTAAGTCTTCTAAGGCACCAGGTCCGGATGAGTTTTCAGGACATTATTGTAAGAAATACCCAGATATCTTATCTCCTCATCTATATTATTTTTTTAATGCTATACCGCATGGCCAACATCTTCCTCCCTATGAAAATACAGCATTTGTACATGTTCTCCCTAAACCAGGAAAAGCTGTAGACCTAAAGATTATAGCAAAAATTTTAGCCACTAGGATAAATACATTTTGCCTTGCTATATTCATCCAGATCATGTGGGCTTTGTCCCTCACAGGCAAGCTTCTGATCAAACTAGACGAGTAATAGATGCTATTTCCGCAGTACATTCTAATTGGGATACAAACAGAAAAAAGCAGCATGTTACTTTCATTAGATTTACACAAGGCATTTGATTCCTTGGCATGGGAATACCTCCTACATGTACTACAAAGATATAGATTTGGCCCTAAATTTCAGATGATAATTCAGATGTTATATAGATACTGCTTCATTATTAGTGAAAGTATACAAATCAGAAACCTTCCACATTCATATAGGAACCCATTAAGGCTGTCCCCTCTCTCCAATTTTGTTTAATCTAGCATTAGAACCATTGGCTATTAAAATTGGAAATAATGTTAATATCCAAGGCATTACTGTAATTGTGGAGTCAGAGAACACAAATGTGCAATGTTCACAGATGATGTTGTGATGATGCTGACCTCTCCTACAATTTCTATTCCTAACCTATATTCCATCCTTCAAACCCTTTTCCATAATATCAAGCTTAAGAAAAAAATATACTAAATCCAAAGCACTTAATATTTCTCTCAAAGAAAATGCAGTGAGTACTCTCAAACAAAATGTTGCCTTTAAATGGCAATCAGAATCTCTCCCATACTTAGGCATATTTCTCATTACATCTCTAAACACTTTTTATCAATTAAACTATTCTCCAATGTATAAAACACTTTTGAAAGACCTAGATAATTGGAAGATAAAGTCTCCATCATGGTTCAGTAGATTGTATTCTCCTAAAGTGAATATACTCCCTGAATTTTTATATCCACCCAGGACTCTTCCAATAGCTCTGATATCTGATCTCAAAGCCTTTCAAAAGAAATTACTGTTATTTATTTGGAATGACAAAAGACCCAGAGTAGAGAGGTGCACCGTATACACCACAAAGCTGTAGGTAAGTTTAAAAGTTCCAGATTCGGTAAAATACTTTTACATTGCAGTTAGCTCAACTTACCAAATTTCATACTAAACAATTATACTCTATTTGGATGAAAGTGGAATCTTCTGCTTTTCAATCCAGACCGATTGCACACTTCTTATGGTTTCGGCCAAATAATAGACCTTCTATCTTGTGCCCTTCCTTGTCACTTTTCTTCAGCATATGGGATAAACTATCAGTGACCTACAAATGTAACTCTCCCCCAGGTCCCCTAACTCCCATTTTTAACAACCCAGCCTTCACCCTAGATCTCGCTCCTTATACATTTAAATGGTGGATTAACAAAGGTTTTTTACGCATTGCAGATTTTTGTGACAAAAAAGGTATATTATCCAGAAAAGTTTTACAGGAAAAATACCAACTACCACAGATGGAAATATTCTGATACAATTAAATAGTACACTTTCAGAGCACTCTGAAACAAAATATTGATAAAACTACTAAATTTGATATGGAAACCCTTTGCAACAAGTTTGATACACTTACAGGACATATTTCCAACATCTATACCATATTGAAAAAAATTATCATATATGGATAATTGGAAATGTGACTTGGGAGAAACTCTGGAATTAATGGACTGGCAGAAACTTACACAGTACTCTTCCAAATCACTAATAAATACATCCCCAATAGAAGCTAACTATAAAATTATAATAAAATGATACTGTATATGAATCCCAGCTCAAGTGACATTGTGTGTCCTGGGAGCCTCCGCTTTGTTTTAGAGGATGTGACAACAGGGGAGGACCTTCCATATTTGCTGGCAATGTCCAAAAATTAAACGATTTAATATTTAAAACTTGATTTTTTCCCTTACTCACATCAATATACATAAATCCCCTCAAAATGCCTTGTTATGTTGCCCAGTGTGAGTGGTACCAAAACACAGGAGGAGTTTGATTACCTTTATATTTATAGCAGCTAAAATCTCTATTGCTAAATATTGGAAATCACCAACAATCCCACTTGAACTAAAACTAAACTTTCATGGATAATGATCATTGAACGTCTCTCCACAATATTGACCTCTTCACGCCAATGGTACACAAATATGCTGCCCCTCAGCGGCTGGGCCTTGACGCCGAGTGGCCGCATATTTGCGTACCATTTGTAAACAAACGTGCTGAGAGCGCGCGCCCTGCACACTCCCAACACACGTGGCGGTGTCCCACAGATCTCTCCTTGCGATCGAGACCTTTCCAATCATGTGACAGCTGTGACAGCCAATCACGGCAGTCACATGACCCTAAACCTCGCCCCATCTCTTGTCGTCAGATATCCCTTAAAGGGCTGGGAGATTCCAGCATGAAGGGGTTAAATGATAAAATGTCTTTGTTTGAAAAAACCTGGAACCCCTAGATTAAATATATTTCAAGGAATGCGTGAATTATTGTAGAGGCTACTGTAAGTTTCTGGATCGAGGGTGTTACTTCTATCTTCTCTCTTGATTTCCTTTTCTCTTTTACTTTATTAGTTACCATTATGTTAATGGATTACTCGAATAATCTAAAAAGGAGTAATATACATTACTCCAAAAACACACAACTCCATTTTTTATGATGTACAGTTGCAAGAAAAAGTATGTGAACCCCTTGGGATTACGTGGAGTTTTGCATGAATTGGGCATAAAATGTGCTCTGAACATCATCTAAGTCACAACAATAGAAGAACACAGTCTGCTGAACATAATACTACACAAACATTAGATGTTGCCATGGTTTAATTGCACATAATATGTAAACATTCACAGTGCAGGGAGGAAAAAGTATGTGAACCTTTGGACTTAATAACTGGTTGACCCTCCTTTGACAGCAATAACCTCAACCAAACGTTTCCTGTAGTTGCAGATCAGACCTGCACAACGATCTGGAGTAATTTTGGATCACTCCTCTTCACAAAACTGTTTCAGTGTAGCAATATTCTTGGGATGTCTGGTGTAAATAGCTGACACTGAGAAGGCCTGGTTCACAGTCTCCACTCTAATTCCTCCCAAAGGTATTATTTCAGGTTAAAGTCAGGACTCTGTGCAGGCCAGTCAAGTTTCTCCACCCCAAACTTGCCCATCCATGTTTTTATAAACCTTGTTTTGTGCACTGGACAACAGTCATGTTCGAAAAAAAAGGAGTCATCCCCAAACTGTTCCCTCAAATTTGGAAGAATAAAATTGTCCAAAGTGTCTTGGTATGCTGATGCCTTAAGACTGCCCTTCACTGGAACTAAGGGGCCAAGCCCATTCCGTGAAAAACAATCCCACACCATAATTCCCTCTCCACCAAACTTTACACTTGGCACAATGCAGTCAGGCAAGTATCGTTCTCCTAGCAACTGCCAAACCCAGACATGTCCATCAGATTGCAAGACAGTGAAGCATGATTCATCACTCCAGAGAACACGTCTCCACTACTCTAGAGTTCAGTGGTGGCGTGCTTTACACCACTGCATCCAACGCTTTGCATTGCACTTGGTGATGTAAGGCTTGGGTGCAGCTGCTCAGCCATGCACTGGTGTTGTGCTAATATGGAGGCCACACAAAGTTTGGAGGTCTTTAGCTATTTACTCAGCAGACAGTTGGCAACTTCTGCGCACTGTGCGCTTCAGCATGCACTGACCCTGCTCTGTCATTTTTTACGTAGCCCTCCACCTCGTGCACAGGTGGCAACCTATAACGGTACCACGCTTGAATTCACTGAGCTCCTGAGAGCGACCCATTCTTTCAAAAATGTTTGTAGCAGTCTGCATGCCTAGGTGCTTGATTTTATACACCTGTGACCAAGGAGGTGATTGGAACACCTGAATCCAATGACTTGGAGGGCTGGCCCAATACTTTTGGCAATATAGTGTATTTGAATTATATATACATTAATTTTGATCTATTAAAGGAGATTTGTCAAGGGGGAGCTAGGAAGACTATGAATAGAAACCTTCAATATCCTTTGGGGACTCACATGACATTTATTAATATAGATATAAATAGAGGTCTTTGCATCTTAGGGATTATATCAGCCTTCTTACTGTATGGAATGACATGATATGCCTTTTCGATGATCTAATAAAACTCTTATTGATATGTAAATACTTAATACCAGTTCATCTGTTTCATATCAGCCTTTTATAATAAATGAGACTAGGACTCTAGCCTTATTTACAAACATTTAGCATACAGTGCATCCAGAAAGTATTCACATCGCTTAACGTTTGCCATATTTTGTTATTTACAGCCTTATTCCAAAATGGTTTAAATTAATTTTTTTCCTCAACATTCTACAAACAATACCCCATAATAACGATGTGAAAGAAGTTCATTTTGAAATGTTTGCAATTTATTAAAAGTAAAAAACAAAAAAAAACACATACAGAAATATTCACAAGCCTTTGCTCAATACTTTGTTGAAGCACCTTTAGCACCAATTACAGCCTCAAGTCATTTTGAGTATGATGGTACAAGCTTGGCACACCTATTTTTGGCCAATTTCTCCCATTCTTCTTTGCAGTACCTCTCAAGCTTCAATCAGGTTGGATGGGGAGCGTCGGTGCTTAGCCATTTTCAGATCTCTCCAGAGATGTTCAATCGAGTTCAAGTCTGGACTCTGGCTGGGCCACTCCAGGACATTCACAGAGTTGGCCCGTAGCCACTCCTTTGTTATGTGGGCTCTGTGCTTAGGGTCATTGTCCTGTTGAAAGATGAACTGTCGCCCCAGTCTAAGGTGCAGGTTTTCATCAAGAATGTCTCTGTACATTGCTGCCTTCATTTTTCCTTCAATCCTCACTAGTTCCTGCTGCTGAAAAACATCCCCCGGCATGATGCTGCCGCCACCATGCTTCACTGTAGGGATGGTATTGGCCAGGTAGTGAGCGCTGCCTGGTTTCCTCCAGACATGACGCTTGGCATTCAGGCCAAAGAGTTCAATCTTTGTTTCATCAGACCAGAGAGTTTTGTTTCTCATGGTCTTAGAGTCCCTCAGGTGCCTTTTGGCAAACTCCAGGCGGGCTGCCATTTGCCTTTTACTGAGGAGTGGCTTCCGTCTGGCCACTCTGCCATACAGGCCTGATTGGTGGAGTGCTGCAGAAATGGTTGTTCTTCTGGAAGGTACTCCTCTCTCCAGAGAGAAACACTGGAGCTCCATCCGGTGACAATCAGGTGCTTGGTTACCTCCCTGGCTAAGGCCCTTCTTCCTCGATCGCTCATTTTGACCAGGTGGCCCGATCTACGAAGATTCCTGTTGGTTCCAAACTTCTTCCATTTACGGATGATGGAGACCACTGTGCTCATTGGGACCTTCAATGCTGCAGAAATTGTTCTGTACCAGGTGGCCCGATCTACGAAGATTCCTGTTGGTTCCAAACTTCTTCCATTTACGGATGATGGAGACCACTGTGCTCATTGGGACCTTCAATGCTGCAGAAATTGTTCTGTACCCTTTTTCAAATCTGTGCCTTGATACAATCCTGTCTCAGAGGTCTACGAACAATTCCTTGAATTTCATGGCTTGGTTTGTGCTTTGACATGCACTTTTAACTGGGACCTTATATAAACAGGTTTATGCCTTTTCTAATCATGTCCAATCAGCTGAATTTCCCACAGGTGGACCAAACAAACGTCTTTCACGTTGTCATTATGGGGTATTATATCTAATATGTGACAAAAATATATAACTATAATATAAAAATGACCACAAGTAATAGCGCTACACTCAAAAAATAAATAAATGAAACCACCACCAAATAAATATATGTGTAAAATATTATATAAATAAATAAATAGAATCCTCATAGAGTCCATTCAGTAAAGTCCACACATCAATAATGAATATGATCTTTAGTAAATGCAGCTATGAAGTCTTCCTTCACCAGTGCATAATCCAGTGCTTAACACCCCATCAAAATGCACACTCACCAGATGCTGGTGAATAACCAGCATATCTTTGTGTATTCAATAATATTAATCCACAGCTTAGCTCACTCCAGATTAGAGATTTCCATATACTCCATAGATCACATGTGAACAAGATAAAAAAAACACTCGCCATAGTGCAATATTGTATGAAAACAATTTATTCCAAACATCTCCCCATAAAATCGCACTCACATTAATTTAGTTAAAAACAAGCATTATATAATAAAATTCTCATCACTTCAGAGCTCTCTGCTATCACAGTAGCGTCTCACCAGCCTGCCTGCACCCAAGATGGCGTCGTTGCGATCACGTGATCCGGACACGTGAAGCGGCGTTTCGTGATAGCGTCACTGGTTAAACCACGCCCTAACGCGTTTCGTCACACGACTTCATCTGAGGGTGTGGTAAGCAGTACGTGGAGCGTGCTCTTATAGAGCCGCCCCCTTTTCTATTGGTCAATCTCACAAACAACAGCTGAAAGCCTAAATACTAATGAATGCCGATCGGAAATGCGCATGCACATAGGAATTCCCGCAGGAGAATTGCCCGTTGTGCGCATGCGCGCAGGAATGCGCGATCGCGCACACGCACGCATACGTGCACACGCACGGCGAAGATTGGTGCCAGACGGCCTATTTAAGGAGTGTCTCTGCTCATGTTCAGTGCTGACTGGTCTTCAGCTCCCCCGTGTCCTGCTTGTTCCTGTGTGATTCCTTTGTTGCTGACCCAGCTTGTTCCTCACCTGACTCTGATTGCTCTCCTGATACTGGTTCCTGACTTCGGCTCTGCTCCTGACCTTGGCTTTTCCTTCTGACTCTGTACCGTGCTGCCCGACTGTTGATGACCCTGGCTATTCCATGACACTGCTCATGTCTCTTGTCCTCACTACCTGCCTTGCTCTGAAGTTTTTGAGGGACAGTTTGGAATTCCATTTATCTCACAATTATTTTTGGTACAATAGTGAATTTTTCTCCCAAAAGATGGGTGTTGCTATGGGAGCCTGCTTCACATCCAGCATAGCCAACCTGTTCATGGCAGAATGGGAAGATAGGTTTGTCTTCAACCATCAACATGAACAGGTTTTGCTATATAAGAGATTTATAGATGATATGTTCATGATTTGGGCAGGTGAGGAGAAAGAATTATTAATGTTTTTAGATGGGTTAAACAATAATCCCAATAACATTAAGTTGGAATACCAATATAGTATGGAAACTGTACATTTCTCGGATCTTACCATCTTTAGAAAGAATTATGTATTAATAACTAAAACTTACTTCAAACCCACTGATTGGAACAGCTATTTGCCCTGGTATAGTGGACATCATCCTCAGTGAGAAAAAGGAGAGAAGCACCTCTAAGTGCAATAAGTCTTTTAATTCAAGTCTAAATGTAGAAACACTCACATGTGTGAAGTAATCATAAGCTTAAAAACCGTGGTTAACAATAGTTAACGGTGGGGTGGTAACCCGGGTGAAGAGCCGTCATCTTACTGTGATGTGGGGAGGTCAGCTCTCGGCTGGAACACCGTGGTGGCTGGAGGGGAACAGCAGTGAGGCCGGCCGGCGTGCACGTCCTCCCTCAGAGCCGGATGGAACGCACGCTGGAACGTAGCGGCGGCGTGGCCGTGATGACGTCAGATCCCAGGGTGCACTGCGACGCATTTCGGAGCATGCACTGGCCGTGGAAGGCGGAAGTGCGCTCCTTTTTCAACATCATCCTCAGTGGCTTAGAAATATACCTAAAGGTCAAATTATGAGACTGAGGAGAATTGTTGTCAGGATAGTGAATTCCTAACCCAATCTGTCATTATTGTTGATAGATTTGTGGATAAAGGTTATAAAATAGATAAACTAAGAGATACTGTTAAAGAAATACATAGGATATCAAGAGATCAACTCTTAGGGGATAAACCAAAATTGGAGTCTGATGATAGACACCAATGGGGGTTTATATCCGATTATCACATACAATATAAAGATGTTGAGCATATCTTTCATAAACATTGGCACATATTGAGGATGGATAAAATATTAGGGTGTTTCATTCCAGACAGACCTATTTTCATACACAGGAAGGCTCCTATTATAGGAGACAAAATAGTCCAAAAGATTTTAGACCCTCCCAAACCTATGGGAATGTTTTTGGATAGGAAAGGCTTCTATTCTTGTAAGAAGTGCTCTGCCTGTCATATAGTTAATAATAAGTTCAAAGGATTAACTAAATTTAGTTCTAATCCAATGGAAGAGAGTTTGACATTACCAGATTTCTAACCTGTGAATCCACTTATGTGGTTTATGGTCTAGAATGTCCATGTGGTCTTATCTACATTGGGAGAACAAAGAGACATTTAAGGGTTAGAGTACTTGAACATTTAAAAAATATTTTGAAAGGGCATAAATACCATAGTGTTTCTTTACATTTCAAAAAATATCATAATAGTGACCCAACTAATATCAAATTTTGGGCTATAAAATCAATCCCCAAAGCTTGGAGAGGATCAAATAGGATCAGGGAGTTATCTAAATGTGAAACAAAATGAATATATAGGACTGAAGCGTTATGTCCGAATGGTTTAAATGCTGAACTTGATTTAAATTGTTTAATCAGTGATGCTTAAATTTTAGTTATTTTATTTTAATTTACATAATTGTATATATTTATTTAAATTTTTATTATGTATAGTAATATGATTATGTATTTGATTTGTTTGCTTATTATTTAGTGATAATGATGACATATGTATTTATTTATTTCCCAAATTGTTTATTAAGATATAATTTTCCTGCTGCTATATATTATTCATACACAAGATGGTGCTGGTGTTCTGATTAGGTGCGGTTGATACACCTGAGCTATCTGACCATTAGCGCCATTCATTAGTATTTAGGCTTTCAGCTGTTGTTTGTGAGATTGACCAATAGGAAAGGGGGCGGCTCTATAAGAGCACGCTCCACGTACTGCTTACCACACCCTCAGATGACGTCGTGTGATGAAACGCGTTAGGAGTGGTTTAACCAGTGACACCATCGCGTACGTCGCTTCATGTGTCCGGATCACGTGATCGCAACAACGCCATCTTGGTTGCAGGCAGGCTGGTGAGACGCTACTGTGATAGCAGAGAGCTCTGAAGTGATGAGAATTTTATTATACAATGCTTGTTTTTCACTAAATTAATGTGAGTGCGATTTTATGGGGGGTATCAGGGAACAAGAAGATCGCCGCAGCGCATGAATCTGCGCAGGCGCAGGATCCCGACAAGGCATACAGGCAGGCGGGCACTAGGACCCAGTGGCGCGCCTGTCACCAATGATGGCACCGGGCAGGCACTAGGACTCAGGCGCGCCTGTCGGCGCTGGGCGGGCTACTTAAAGAGCACCTCGGTGCTGATTCAGTGCTGACTGGTCTTCAGCTCCCCCAGTGTCCTACTTGTTTCCTGTGCGATTCCTTTGGTGCTGACCCAGCTTGTTCCTGACCCGACTCCGAGTTCTCTTCTGCCCCCCGGTTGCTGACTTTGGCTCTGTTCCTGACTTTGGCATTTTCCTCCTGATCCTGTACCGCGCTGCCTGACTGTTATGACCCTGGCTATCCTATGATTCCGCTCCAGTCCTGTGTCCTGGCTGCAAACCTGGTGCTCCTGTGCATCTGACAACCCACTGTACCTGCCTGGTCTATTTCTACAGTATCCGAATCAGTAGATATCCTGCTTACCAAGGTCATCATCTGCAAGAGCCGCAAGCAAAACCCTGGCGCTCTTGTCCCCCTGGTCCTTGGACGCCCTCTGTTCCAACCTCAGCGGGCTCAGGATTAGTGACACAAGTGAGGCCGACCTCGTCAATTCAGTCTCCCATCAGGTACGTGACAGAGGGACTTTTGGAATAAATTGTTTTCATATGATTTTGCACTATGGCGAGTGTTTTTTATCTTGTTCACATGTGATCTATGGAGTATATAGAAATCTCTCACCTGGAGTGAGCTAAACTGTGGATTAATATAATTGAATACACAGAGATATGCTCGTGTCACGTACCTGATGGGAGACTGAAATGACGAGGTCGGCCTCACTTGTGTCACTAGCCCTGACCCCGCTGGAGTTGGAGTCCTGAGTCTAGGACCCAGGGGACCAAGAGTGCCAGTAGTTGTGGTTTGCAGCTCTTGCAGATGATGACCTTGGAAGGCTGATGATCCTCTGATTTTGGCACAGTAGTAGTAGGCAGAGCAGATTTTGTAAATTGCCAAGCGTGCACCAGAGCAAGGCATGTAGTGAGGACAAGAGACAGGAGCAGTGTCATGGAATAGCCAGGGTCATCAACAGTCGGGCAGCACGGTACAGAGTCAGAAGGAAAAGCCAAGGTCAGGAGCAGAGCCAAAGTCAGGAACCAGTATCAGGAGAGCAATCAGAGTCAGGTGAGGAACAAGCCGGGTCAGCAACAAAGGAATCACACAGGAACAAGCAGGACACGGGGGAGCTGAAGACCAGTCAGCACTGAACATGAGCAGAGACACTCCTTAAATAGACCGTCTGAATAGGTTCTTCTTGCCGGAAATCCCTTACAGCTGGTTATTCACCAGCATCTGGTGAGTGTGCATTTTGATGGGGTGTTAAGCACTGGATTATGCACTGGTGATGGAAGACTTCATAGCTGCATTTACTGAAGATCATATTCATTATTCATGTGCGGATTTTACTGAATGGATTCTATGAGGATTCTATTTATTTAGTTATATAATATTTTACACATATATTTGTTGGTAGTTTCATTTATTTATTTTTTGAGTGTGGCGCTATTACTTGTGGTCATTTTTATATTATAGTTATATATTTTTGTCACATATTAGATATTATTTTGCACTGAGATGATAATAGCTGCTCCTATATTATATTATTTATTTAATAATTGTGCATTGCATTGGAGTCTAGAGGCACGATGGTATAAACCTTGGGGTTTGTTGATAACTAGGATTGATAAACACATACCAGGGTTTCCTCAAATTTTATAGAGTTCTTACATTATGGGGTATTGTTTGTAGAATGTTGAGGAAAAAATTAATTTAATCTATTTTGGAATAAGGCTGTAACATAACAAAATGTGTCAAAAGTTAAGCGCTGCAAATAATTTCTGGATGCACTGTAGGTATTATACAATCTTTTGGTTAGAGCCAACACTATCTATGTTTAGTACTCTTTTGGAGGATTAATCTTGGTTATAGGCATTTGACAGTGGGACTAGAGTTTTTAATTGGTTTAATTTGGTGTTTGGTCTTCTCTTTATTTCTGATTAATTGCAGTAAATCATAAATTTTAATCTTACTCATTTGGGGTTTTTGCATTGGTAAATACATGATTTGTAAATACATGAAACTTGTGCCAAACCATGCCAAGGCAAACCTGGTCCTGCTGGTTAGGCATACAGGACTATCTAGAGACTACACAGATAGTCTGCCAGACTCTTGAGTTGAAACAGTCCAGATTGACTATGGCCTTATGAAACTGCCTCCAAAGAGGTCATCTTTAGACCCTAGAGCCTCATGCAAAGTGTCGATTGGCTCTTGGGTTGTAGACCCTGAAAACCAGAGAAGAGATTCTGGGATCCAGAGGAAAGAAAAAACATAGACAAGGCAGTATCTAAGGGCAGGTTCAGATACCCCAAGCAATGAGACCTTTCTATGGGCTGTATTCTTAAGATTCTGAATCCACCCATATCTCAGCATAGTTATCACAGTCCATTGGAAGTTGACTGCCAGAGACTAAGGTAACTGTTTGCTCAGAATAGAGGTTGTTTCTTTGTGCCACAGGAGGGATGCCCTGAAAGCAAAGCAGAGCAAGAATAGGGACCAGCACCTTGATGAAAAACCGAGGTGCAGTGGACAGGCCAATACGAAGGTCAACAAATCGTATTGTTATATACTCACACACAGTATTATTTCACTGGAAAAAATTGGGACATGTGAGCAAGCATGTACAGTATAATGTACAAAAGCCAGGAAGTCTTCCAGAAGAAGGGAGGTGTTGGCAAAAGGGCAAGTTCCATGCAGAATCTTTGCACCCAGCAGAAGGTAGGAAGAATCTTCAGATCCAGGATGAAGGGGGTGCACTATTTTGCAGTGGAGACAATGAGAAAGTTTTGGTAGAAAACCGAGAACCCAGTGCCCAAAGCAACCATTCAGACAGGCCTGGCATCTTCTTCCTGGTGGGGTCCAGGCACATTCTTTCAAGGCTCAGCCGATGAGTCAATCAATTCAGGAAGCTTTAGGACTGTTTCACATTACATGTATTCCAGTGTATTTTTTTTCTGCATCCAATATGCACAGAAAGTAGGTGACATGATTGTTAATGGCATAGTTCAGAACAGTGCTTGCAGTTTCAGTGCGTTCCAGTTCCAGAACAAAAAATTTGAACATGTTGCGTTTTTTTCCTGCACAGAACTGTACTGGAACGTGGTAAAACGCCCAGGAATGTACTGGAATGCATAAAAAATGCATAAAAAATGCACTGGACCCCCAATGATCCACAAAATCAACATGTATCACTCAGCAGGCGGAAAACCCACCAAATGCTAAACATGCAAAGTTGACCCGACATGTATCGCTCAGCAGGCGGAAAGCCCACCGAATGCAAGTCAATAAGGAAGCAACATAAATGTACCGCAACCACGTGCCATGCACGCAGGTGTGACATGACTGTCAGCAAAAATGGGGTTAAAACAGGTGGTGAGGAGGCACTGCATCATTTCCTCACTGTCTGTCAGTAGCATCTGGAGCGCAGTCCTAATGTGGATTGGACATCAGAGGCAAGGGAGATTTAGACACATTTCTAAATCTACCCTACATTACATGTGCTGGCACTTATTTCAGGGATATTTTTCGTACAATTTTCTTATAGTGTGTACGGGGCATTAGACTCTGGCGTGTTTCGAGACAAAGATTCTCTTCTTCAGAGGTACCTGTAGTATAAATACATTTATGAGTACATTGCTGATACAATCTAAAAATATGGTCACAAATGAATATAATTCCACAATATGTATAAATAATACTGACCCTCCAACGAGACAATAGATGCAAACAACTGTGTGTGACAGATGTTGATCACTGGAACATATGTGGATTTGACACTGGTACTGTGTGACAGATGTTGATCACTGGTACAGATGTGGATTGGACACTGGTACTGTGTGACAGATGTTGATCACTGGTACATATGTGGATTTGACACTGGTACACTGTAACAGATGTTGATCACTGGTACAGATTTGGATTTGACACTGGTACACTGTAACAGATGTTGATCACTGGTACAGATTTGGATTTGACACTGGTACAATGTGACAGATCTTGATTACTGGTACAGCTGTGGATTTGACACTGGTACAATGTAACAGATCTTGATTACTGGTACAGATGTGGATTTGACACTGGTACGCTGTGACAGATGTTGATCACTGGTACAGATGTAGATTTAATGCTGGTATTGTGTGACAGATGTTGATGACTGGTACAGACGTGGATTTTAAACTAGTACGCTGTGACAGATGTGAATTTGACAATGGTACAATGTCACAGATATTGATCACTGGTAAATTTACAGATGTGGATGATCACTGGTACAGACTTTCCAGGGGTAAATGAGGCCTCTATTCAATCCGCAATGAGGCTTGGTTTATCCAGGCCTTTTTTCAGCCTAATTATCCCAGCTGCTTATCTTTGGCTCCGGCAGCTGGATGGCGCGTGACGTCATCACACCCTTACCAATGTCCGGATGATGCATGACATCATGGTGTTTGATGGGCATGGCTACGCCGTCCATCCTCCAGCTGGGGGATGGTACTTAGAGCAGATTGGCTGAAGACAATATGATCCCAGCCTTTGATGGCTCATTGATTGATTTTCAATCCTTTGCAGCCTTTGTACAGAGCAACTGAGCATTTAGAACTTGCAGCTGTGCCTGAACCGTACTCACTGAACATCCAAACGGATCAGGTATCTGTCTAATCTGTCTGCCTAACTGGACACAATGAGCTTTATTTTAGATTTTCTTTTTCAAAACCTGAAACACTTTTTAATGAATTAAATTGATATATGCATTTTCCTTTTCTTTTTCCTGTTTGCAGTGGTGTCCTCTATTTTGCAACTTATTTGTGGTAGAGCCTGACCATTTTGAACGCATTGCTTACCCAGCTATATATGTCCAAACTTTTTCCATTCTGATTATATGGCTCAAGTAGGTTACAATTCTCTTGACCCTGGTTCCTGTAATATTAATAAACATTCCAAATTGGGAACATCAACTGGTAATTTATGCATCTTTTCTCTTGTGTGATTCGGAAGCAACTTGTTTTTAAGAACCTTCTGGCTGAGGTCTTTCCCCTATGTTGTCCACCCCAGTGAGTGTTTACCAGCAAAGTGCATCCTTTGCAGTTCCTATGGGATTCATGGAGATGGCAACAGTTATTATTTTGTTATTTTAATACAGCAGTTGTTTGCATCTATTGTCTCATTGGAGTGTTAGTATTATTTATACATAGTGTGGAATTATATTCATTTGCACGTTGCCGATCCGGTCTGCCTGACTACGCCTTACCTCACACTGACCTTCCATCCATCCATCCCGCACGGATCAGTCCCTGCTGCCAGGCCTGCCAGCCTCTTCACATCAGGCTCTATTCCCCGCACACCTCTGACGGTATTCTCTACCACTGCCGGAGGTACTCAGGGGTCGCGACCTGATCTCAGTCTGCTCCAAGTCCATCCCCGCCATCAGGGGCCCTGGTGAACAAGCAGACAGGGACTTAGACCCCGCGCCCTGGGGAACCCCGCGCTGTGGGCAGCTAGAGATACCGCCAGGCGGTGGCTGACAGTACCAAACAGCCAGATGACGGAGCCTGGAAGAGGACCATCCCCGCTGGAGGACATATGCCAACACTTGGCGGTGCTAACCCAGGTGGTAAAAACCCTGCAGGAGGGTTATACACATTTGGAAGGGCGAATTCAGACGCTAACTACGTCAGCCTCTGCACCCCAGGACTCGGGTCCTTCGTCTTCAGCCGGAGGTCCCCCAGAATCGCCTGCCGGAGCGGCGTCCTCCATGCCTTCACCAGAACCTCGTGTGCCGATACCTGAGTGGTTCAATGGGGATCGTGCAAAGTTCAGGGCCTTCCGCAATGCTTGCCAGCTCTACTTTAGCTTACAGCCGCGGACCTTCTCTACAGAATCTGTGAAGGTGGGGTTCGTCATATCTCTGCTACAGGACGAACCCCAGGCCTGGGCTCACCGACTACTGGAGACCCGTCAACCACAGTTAGATACTGTATTGACCTTTTTTGAAGTGATGGCGCTACTCTATGACGACCCGCAGCGGGCAGCGTCGGCCGAATCGGCCCTACACTCTAACAAGGTCGCCGGGCAGCCGAAGAGTATGCTGCAGAGTTCAGACGCTGGATGGGGGACACGCAGTGGAATGATGCGGTCCTGCGCCACCAGTTCCGCATAGGATTGTCCGAGGACGAACTAGCAAGAGTAGGCATACCAGCTACATTGGAGGACCTAATAACTCTGGCTATCCAGATCGACTGACGGTTGCAGGAACGCGGGGTGGAAAGGTCCGGCCAGGGTCAGAGTCCTACGTGGGTGTTACCCCGCGTCCCAGTCCAGTCCACTTCACTGGCTGGAAATCGATACTCGGAGACAGTTGACACGCCTGAACCCATGCAAGTGGGGTTAACTTGTCCTTCATTGACGTTCGAGGAATGCCAGAGACGTCGGCTCAACAACCTCTGCCTGTATTGTGGGGAAGCGGGCCATGTGGCACGTTCCTGCCCAGTGAAACTAAGTAAATGTGCATCTGTGTTTTCTGCCGCATCTCCCACCTACCTTAATAATTCTAATTACTTAGCAGTGCCTATCTCTTTCCAGCTCCCTGGAAGGACCGTGTCAGCGACGGCAATCGTTGATTCTGGAGCCTGTAGCTGCTTCATAGATCTAGATTTTGCAGCACAGCAACAGATTCCCCTTCAAACCAGAGAGTGAGAATTAAACATCTTTTTGGCCGATGGGTCCCGAATTAAGTCAGGGGTGGTAGACCGGGAGACCCACCTCTCTGTGGTACGGTGGCTGGCCACCATCAAGAGATCTTCTGTCTGGATGCCGTTGCATCCCCTCTGTTTCCAATTATTCTGGGGCTTCCTTGGTTACGGGCACACGACCCCAGATTATTTGGAAAAACGGCACCATTCAGTTCAGTTCCCCCTACTATCAGGAGCATTGCTGTCCTCAGGCTCCCGTAGCACCACGTTCTCTATTATGCATGGACACAGACGCAGAACTGACTTTAGTCATTCCCCTGGCCTACCACAGCTACCTCGACGTATTCAGTAAACGAGGAGCAGACAACTGAAAGGATCTAGATAATGTTACTCAGGGACACAGAATTGTTACTCAGGGACAGACACAGAATTGTTACTGAGGGACACAGAATTGTTACTGAGGGACACAGAATTGTTACTCAGGGACAGACACAGAATTGTTACTGAGGGACACAGAATTGTTACTCAGGGACACAGAATTGTTACTCAGGGACAGACACAGAATTGTTACTGAGGGACACAGAATTGTTACTGAGGGACACAGAATTGTTACTGAGGGACACAGAATTGTTACTCAGGGACACAGAATTGTTACTGAGGGACACAGAATTGTTACTGAGGGACACAGAATTGTTACTCAGGGACACAGAATTGTTACTGAGGGACACAGAATTGTTACTCAGGGACACAGAATTGTTACTCAGGGACACAGAATTGTTACTGAGGGACACAGAATTGTTACTGAGGGACACAGAATTGTTACTCAGGGACACAGAATTGTTACTCAGGGACAGACACAGAATTGTTACTGAGGGACACAGAATTGTTACTGAGGGACACAGAATTGTTACTCAGGGACAGACACAGAATTGTTACTGAGGGACACAGAATTGTTACTCAGGGACACAGAATTGTTACTGAGGGACACAGAATTGTTACTCAGGGACACAGAATTGTTACTGAGGGACACAGAATTGTTACTCAGGGACACAGAATTGTTACTCAGGGACACAGGAGACCCTAATTGATGATGATGAGGCTGATCGCACTTGGCAGCCTCGTCGTCATCAGGCTATTGCTTCCGCATCATCAGGAGAAGAGGGTGGCAGCTTGGCAGCGAGCAAAACAGTCGGTGGGTTGCCCAGGAGGCAGCAGGGTCGCAGCAGTGTCAGTGGAGGCAAACGGCCACGGAGTAGAGCACCAGCTCCACTGCAGCCTACCACCACGGCCAGTAGTGGTGCCGGTGTGCACGGAGGAAGTAGCAGTCAGCCAGTGAGGAGTATCGGGGGCAAAGTTTCCTACTCGGCGGTGTGGCAATTTTTCGTCAAGCCGCCCGAGGAAGTAAACGTAGCCGTATGTCGACTATGTGGCCAGAAAGTCAAGCGTGGCCAGGGGGCCCATGTTGGGACTACAGCGTTGCGGCAGCATATGCAGCGTCGCCATTTGGTGGCCTGGGAAAACCGTGATAAAGATACGGCGGTTCTGCCTGCCCCAGCCCCCGCTCCATCACCCGCTCCGTTACTTGCTCCGTCACCCGACGTCAATCGCCCTCTATCAGCCAGTCAAGGCTCCAACACCTCTGCTGAGGGGAGTTGTCGCTCGTTGGCATCTTCCGCTCGTTCAGATGCTCCTTCTCCTGCTACTCCTCTTCACGGATTCCGTCAGCAGTCTTTCTTGGAATCCGTTTCCAAGAGACAACAGTTTGCGAGCACGCACCCGACGGTGCAAAAGCTGAACGTCCTCCTGTCCAAGTTGCTGGTGCTGCAGTCCCTCCCTTTCCAAGTGGTGGACTCAGCACCTTTCCGAGAAATGATGGCTTGTGCCGCGCCGCGGTGGAGAGTGCCAAGCCGTCATTTCTTCTCCAAAAAGGCAGTGCCAGCCCTGCATTCACATGTAGAAGAGATGGTGGGCCAGTCTTTGAGCATGTCGGTCTCTGCCAAAGTGCACGGCAGCGCCGACGTGTGGAGCTGTAACTACGGTCAGGGACAGTACATGTCATTTACGGCCCACTGGGTGAACGTGGTGCCGGCACAGCCGCACCAGCAACTTGGACAGGTCACGCCGCTTTTGCCTCCACGTTTGCACGTCCTTGGTCCACAAAAGATGTCCGCCTCTACCACCTCTTCTTCCGCCGTGTCCTTAGCCGCCACCCCCGTGCCAAGTCCCATTACCCGACCGGCATATCACATGTGCAGGGCGCAACGGTGTCACGCTGTGCTGCACCTGGTATGCCTTGGCGAACGTAGTCACACAGGGGAGGAACTTCTGAGTGTAATGAACAGAGAAATCGACAGATGGCTGTCTCCGCGCAAACTCAAAATCGGAACCATGTTGACCGACAACGGAAAAAACATGGTGTCTGCTCTGCGTCAAGGAAGGTTGTGCCATGCGCCATGCATGGCTCACGTGTTCAATCTGGTTGTCAAGCGGTTCCTAAAATCCACCATCCCACTGCAAGACATCCTTAAAATGTCACGTAAACTTTGCATGCATTTCAGCCATTCCTACACCGCAAAGCACACCCTCCTTGAGCTGCAGCGGCAGAACGGAATTCCACAGCATCGCCTGATCTGCGACGTTGCAACAAGGTGGAATTCAACCCTACACATGTTAGACCGCCTTTACGAACAGCGAAAGGCCATCACCGATTTCCTGATGTTACAAGCGGATAAAGGTACTCCCCTGTGTAACTTAGATGTCAGCCATTGGCAGCTCATGCGTGACACCTGCCGCTTGCTCAGGCCCTTTGAGGAGGCCACGCTATTCGTGAGTCGGCAGGACTATGGGATGAACGACGTCATTCCTCTGTTGCACGTCCTGGAACAAATGCTGTTAACAATGGCTGGTCAGGGTGCGGTAGACGTGGCGCACAGATCTCAACGCCACATGACCCCTGTGGGGGCAGGACAGGAAGAAGAGGAGGAGGTAGAGGAGGACATTTGCTCAGGAATTATTGAGTGAAATGGGTGGTTTTTCCACTCAGCGGACAGGAGTGGAGGAGCAGGAGCATCTGGTAGAGGAGGAGGAGACAGAGGACCCAGACGCACCGTGGCAGTATGCTGTGGAGATGGAGGCAGGGAGTCCCTCGCATTCCTTGGCACAAATGGCCCATAGCATGCTCGGTTGCTTGCGTAGCGACAGCCGAATAATAACCATCAGACAGAGGGATGACTTTTGGCTGTCCACCTTGTTGGACCCTCGCTACCGTTCAAAAATGGTGGCCTTTTTCACACCTGCTGAGAGGGAGGCCAAAATAACGTACTATAAAAACCACCTATGTAGTCAGTTGGTCTCTGCCTTTCTGCGCCAACGTCCATCCTCAGACACTGTGGGCCCTGTGCGCTCGCGTTCCGCTGCCATGGCAGCAGGGGAGGGGTGGGGTGGTAGGAGCAGTGGCAGCTCCACCAGCAGCGGCTGCCTCAGTCTGCAGTCGATGATGAGTAGCTTTCTTCACCAGCGCAGTGAGGAAACTACTAACCAGCCGCAGCAGCAGCAGCATCAGGTGGACATGGAGCAGGACCTCAAACAACAGGCTTGGGCCTACTTGGACAGCACCCTGCCAACCGAGGTAGACAATCCCCTTGACTACTGGGCAACGAAACTTGACCTTTGGCCCCAACTAGCTGAATTTGCCCTTGAAAGGCTGTCATGCCCGGCCAGTAGCGTGGCATCGGAGCGCGTGTTTAGTGCGGCAGGAGGTATTGTAACTCCGCGGAGGACACGACTGTCCACCCAAAGTGTGGAGAGACTCACGTTTGTGAAAATGAATCAGGCGTGGATTAGTCTGGATTTCAAACCACCAGTTCCTGACACAACTGACTAAATCCGCCATGAATCATGCCCCAAACATGTGCCACTTTCAGGTCTCCTCACACTGCTGGTGTGTTCCATTTTTTGTCATAGGGTGCTGGCAGATTACGGGCCTCCCATTGCTGCTGCCAGGCCCGTAATCTGCCATGGGCCCCCGTACCGCCTCCTCATGCTGCTGCCAGGTCCAGAGTGTGTCATGGGTCCCTGTACGGCCTCCCATTGCTGCTGTCTCCATCGCCACACTCTGCCATGTGCCACTTTCAGGTCTCCTCACACTGCTGGTGTGTTCCATTTTGTCATAGGGTGCTGGCAGATTATGGGCCTCCCATTGCTGCTGCCAGGCCCATAATCTGCCATGGGCCCCTGTACCGCCTCCTAATGCTGCTGCCAGGTCCAGAGTGTGTCATGGGTCCCTGTACGGCCTCCCATTGCTGCTGTCTCCATCGCCACACTCTGCCATGTGCCACTTTCAGGTTTCCTCACACTGCTGGTGGGTTCCATTTTTGTCATAGGGTGCTGTATGGTCTCCCATTGCTGCTGCCTCCACCGCCACACTGTGGCTCCACACTCTGGTTTTGGCCCCGTGACTGCCCAAATGAGTGAAGTGTGCGGTGATTCTAAGATCGACGGCACTCATCTGCATGTCATACTGACTGACAGTATTATTTCTCTTCCCCATCAGACTCCAAGGGCATTTAAATTAAAGGTACAGTGTTCTGCACTAATATGAAGGCTCTCTGAAGCCTAGAAAAACCCTTTTATAAGTTAAATTCGCAGCGAATATATTCGCATCGAATCTAATTTATTCCTCGAATTCGCCGAATCAGCCGAAGCAAATTTTTGAATACTTCGCTCATCTCTAGTATCAACAAAAGATAACACGACCCTGACAATGTCTTTGCCCGGCTATTTCTCAGAAAGCTAGCAAAAACAATTTATACCAAGAAATGTATATGTCATGTTTCATGTAGTTAGCTCATGATGGAAAGTTACAAGTTACAGTTTTGGAACTCGCTCCCCCCTCATTTTTTCTGTATCCTATATAATCTTAGTAATGTCTAATAAACTTTGAACATCTCTGAACATAAGCTGCCGTTATTTCCGTGTTCAAGGGGTGTTCCCAGAATTCTGCTGATTAACCAGGAATCTCTCCACAGACCGGGGGTCTCTGAGGGGATAAAGAAAATCATCCTTTCAACAACCTTCCCCCACATCGGACCTATGACTGCCCCATCGACCTGCTTCCGGGGTCTGAGGTACCCTTCGGGCGAATCTTCCCTCTATCTGAGCGGGAGTTGTGTGTACTGAAGGAGTATATCGACGAGAACCTCCAGAAAGGGTTCATCCGCCCTTCTATGTCACCGGCCGGGGCTGGGATTTTCTTCGTCGAAAAGAAGGATAAATCCCTAAGGCCCTGTGTGGATTATAGGGAACTAAATAAGATTACGGTGAAGAACCGCTATCCGCTTCCCTTGGTACCAGCATTATTCCAGAGACTCAGGGCAGCGTCCATCTTTCCGAAATTGGATTTAAGGGGGGCTTACAACTTAGTGCGCATTCGGGAGGGAGATGAGTGGAAGACGGCCTTCCGTACCAGGTTTGGGCACTTCGAGTATTCGGTCATTCCCTTCATGCTATGCAATGCCCCAGCCACATTCCAACATTTTATTACCGATGTGTTCAGAGATTTTTTGGATGTCTTTGTGGTCATCTATTTAGATGACATTTCGATTTTCTCCGCATCCCTGGAGGAGCATAGAGGTCATGTTAGAAGCATGTTGGGATGACTCTGTCAACACGGGCTGTACGCGAAGGCAGATAAATGCAGTTTCGAACAACGCAGCATTTCCTTCCTGGGGTTAATTATCTCCACTATGGGAATAGCCATGGATCCCAAAAGATCTCTGCCATTTTGGAATGGCCGGTACCTGCCGATAAGAAGGGTGTGCAGCGATTCATTGGCTTCGCCAACTTTTACAGAAAGTTCATCAAGAACTTTTAGGGCCTCGTATCTCCCATTACCCAACTCACCAGACAAGGGGTACGCTTTAAGTGGACACCTGAGGCACAGATGGCCTTCGAATCCTTGAAGAGGCTGTTTACCGAGGCCCCCATATTGAGCCACCCAGATTCCTCATTACCCTACATTCTGGAGGTAAGCACGTCCGCGAACGCGGTAGGGGCAGTACTCTCTCAGAGGAAGGGCATCAAGGAACTAATGCACTCCGTGACTTTCTTCTCCAGGAAACTCTCATCTGCGGAGAGGAATTACGACATTGAGGACCGTGAACTCCTGGCCATCAAGGCGGCATTGGAGGAGTGGAGGTACCTACTGGAAGGAGCCACACACCCAATCTTGATCTTCGCAGATAACAAAAACCTGGAATATCTGAGGATGGCTAAGCTATTTGGGCCACGTCAGGCTAGATGGGCACTCTTTTTCTCGAGGTTTGTGTTCCATATTACCTACAGGCCGGGATCAAAGAACACAAAACCTGACGCGCTCTCGCGCATGTTTGAGGATCCTGAAGAGACCCACAAACCGGACACCATCCTGTCTGCAGGGAAGTTCCTTGCCCTACAGACCGAGCTATGGTCCAAACTACAGGCTGCATCCATGGGAACGCCAAGTCCACCGGGGTTTCCTTGCAGAACAGAGAAGGACTCTTGTGGAAGGAGGGATGGATCATGAAGAAACCCGTACTGTAGTCCTGGGCTATTGCCATGATCACCCTCTGGCTGGCCACTTCAGAGTGCGTAAGACCTTGGAACTGCTGCAACGCGTGTTCTGGTGGCCAAGCATGGCCAAAGATTGTGAAGCATATGTGAAGACCTGTGCGATCTGTCAAAGGAACAAGCCCACCAGGAGCAAGGCCTGGGGTCTGCTACGACCCTTACCAATACCTAATAGGCCATGGGAAATGATTTCCATCGACTTCATCATGGAGCTCCCACTGTCCCAAGATCACACTGCCATTTTTATGGTTGTGGACCGCCTGTCCAAAATGGCCCATTTCCTGCCTTTGAGAAACACGCCATTGGCCTCGGAAACGGCACAAATCTTCATGAGGGAAGTGGTGAGGCTTGATGGGGTCCCAAAGAATATTGTCTGACAGGGGAGTCCAGTTTACTTCGAAATTCTGGAGAGCACTATGCGAGACCCTGGGAATCAAACTGTCCTTATCATCAGCATATCACCCACAGACCAACGGGCAGACGGAACGCACAAACCAGACTCTGGAGCAGTACCTCAGGTGCTACACCTCCTTCCTTCAGGATGATTGGCTGACTCTTCTGCCATTGGCTGAATTCGCATACAACAATGCAAATCACTCTGCTACCTGACAGTCTCCGTTCTTCACCAATTACGGGTTTCATCCCACATTCCTACCCGACACAATTCCAGAAAGTCCAGTGCCGGCTACACAGGATATGCTGAAGTTTTTTTCATCAAACAACAAAGTCTTACAAGAAGCTATCACAAAGGCCCAGGAAGATAATAAAAGGGCCTTTGACAAGAGGAGGAGAGGTGAACTCATTCTGCACCCTGGGGACCAGGTCTGGCTAGCTACGATGAATCTGAAGATGTCTTGCCCATCAAGAAAACTGGGACAAAAATTCATGGGTCCATTCAGGGTGAAACGAAAGATTAATGAGGTGGCGTAGGAGCTCATACTTCCCGAATCCTTTAAGATACACCCGATTCCACATATCTTTGTTGAAACCCGCAACACTGGATCCATTCCCGGACCGGAGGTCCAGACCCCCGGAGGCCATAAATATTGATGAAGAGGAAGAATTTGAGGTTGAAGCAATTCTGGACTGTAGGAAGAGGAGAGGCCAGACTCAATTCCTCATTAAGTGGAAATGTTACGGCCCGGAGGAAAATTTATGGGAACCAGCTGAAAACATCCATGCTTCTAGATTAATTCGGGAGTTTTTCAGTAATCACCCACACAGGAGAGAGCAATTGTGCATCCGGTGGCTGCCCGTAGGGAGGGGGCAATGTCTGGGATCCAGTGTTTTGCAGTGATACGCCAAGCGGCGCATGCGCAGAACACCGGCGCGCTCTAGCCGGCCAGCGGCGGGACCTGGGCGATCGCGGCAACAGCAACGGCCACGCATGCACACTCGCGATCGCGGACACGTGCCTGGCACCAATGACAGCGCAGGGCACGCTATTTAAATGAGCCAGAAGGTATGTGTATTGCCGATTGGTCTTATTATCTGTTCCTGTGATCTGTTACTGAAGCTTCCCTGTTGCCGACCTCTGCTTGATCCTGACCCTGCTGATTGTCTCCTGCTTGACCCCCGGCTTGACCTGACCACCCTTCTGCCTGCTCCTCCGGTACCTACCTGCCCGTTAGTTGCTGAACCCGGCTCGTGACCTGACCATTTTCTGTCTGCTCCTCTGGTACCTCACTGCCCGCACAGTGCCGACCCGGTCTGCCTGACTACGCCTTACCTCACACTGACCGTCCATCCATCCATCCCGCACGGATCAGTCCCTGCTGCCAGGCCTGCCAGCCTCTTCACATCAGGCTCTATTGCCCGCACACCTCTGACGGTACTCTCTACCACTGCCAGACGTACTCAGGGGTCGCGACCTGGTCTCAGTCTGCTCCAAGTCCATCCCCACCATCAGGGGCCCTGGTGAACAAGCAGACTGGGACTTAGACCCCGCGCCCTGGGGAACCCCGCGCTGTGGGCAGCTAGAGATACCGCCAGGCGGTGGCTGACACAATCCAATTGGAAAGCCAGGAGATTAAGTTCTGATGATTTTGACCACAACTGGAATCACCTAATGTCACCATCCCCGGGAAGGGCGGGGGGGAGAGAAGAGGGAAAAGGGAGAGGGGGGAAAAACAACACCATTGGAGAAGTGAGCCCCAACAGTCACACCCCTTCCTAAGCAGCGTCCAAAGGCACCCGATGGCTACCTATCCCCTCAAGAGGAAGCCAGAAAAACAACAGGGCGCAATTAGTCAGATTAGCATAAGTGAAGAGAAATCTTATTGTATTAAAAGCAATAACGATCTTGGCAAGTGGAACAAACAGCCCCCTCAGGAAACCTCACAAATACCACAATTATGGTTGCACATGAAAATCCATATTACAATGCATATTATTGGGGAACAGCATTAAAGGGCCATACTTACTAAGGAAGGGCTTAAAACTTAGAGAGTCATTAAGTCCCGGAAATTTTGTTGCTGCCAAATTATAAATCCACTTCGTTTCACATTGCAATAGCAACTTGTCAATGTCCCCTCCCCTTTCATGTGGGGATATGTGCTCTAAGGCAGAGAAATGCATCTTTGATAAATTAAATCCATGGTACAGCCCCACATGACGGCTAAACAGTGTTTCCAATGTTTTCTTAGAGATAATCAAGACATGGTCGCGGATCCTCTGGAAAAATGCTCTCTTAGTTTTTCCTTTGTGGAGGGCCCCACAATCGCAACCCATAAAGTAAACTATCCTAGCTGTCTGGCAATTCTAAAAAAAATTTGGACTATGGGTGAGATAATTTGGTAAAGTGATCTGTCATGCTCTTGTGACAAATCTGCAAAAATTAAACTTACCAAGAAGGGCTGTTCCCATGGTTTTTGCTTTAATTCTAGGTTTCATTGAATAATGACTCTGAACCAATTGGTCCTTCAAAGATAGAGATCTTCTTTAAGTAATTTCCATGTAGCTTTTCACATATTTGGACACTGTCATCTGCCACAAGCAAGTGCCAGTATTTATCCATAATTTGATGAATCTGTCTATGTTGACCTGAATAATGTATTATTAGCCTAACATTTTGTATGTTGGGTCTGGATTTTTTATTGTGAATGAAAAGTTGCCTATCTTGACTATTGGCCCGATGATAAGCTTTTTTGATGTATGATCTACTAAGATCCATTTCATTGCCTTAGAGCACATACCCCCACATGAAAGGGGAGGAGACATTGATAAGTTGATATTGCAATTGGAAATAAAGTGGTTTTATAATTTGGCAGCAACTAAATTTCCAACTCTCTTTAAGCCCTTCCTGTAATTGGTATTTCTTAATTTTCAAGGCGTTCATTAGTTATTATGTCCCTTTAATGCTTTTCCCCAATAATGTGCATTATAATATTGGTTGGTGGTTTTACCGTGTATCTTTTCATGTGCAACCATGACTGTTATTCTGGCTTCCCCATGGGGGATAGGTAGCCATCAGGTGCCTTTGGGCACTGCTTAGGGAGGGGTATGGCTGTTGGGACTCATTGCTCCAATGGTGTTGTTTTCCTCCCCTTTCCCTTTTCCCTCTTCCCTATCCCTTATTACGGGCTCCATGAATGGCCAAAATTAATATTGCAGGCTGAATTTTCCTTCTGGAAGCAGAACAGCGTTGATGCACACTGCATACTGAACTATACATTGCATAATTTGCTTTGTACATTACATACTAATAATTCCTGCACTATACATGTCCAGAACTTGCCTGAAAAATTTGCGTTCTCACTGTTGTCACATCCGCCGTTCATTGTTGTGTGCTACAAGCACTGCTTCTTGCTTCTAGCTGCAGTGCCTAAGGATTTCCTTGGGTCTCTTACAATCCTAGCAACGTCCCTGGATACAATAGGACACCATTCCATAGAAGCATCCATAAAAGGATTGTCAAGCAGCAGCCAGCCAGTCAATTTGAAAGACAAATATCAATGTTTCCACAAAAAAGATTTAGCCTTTTTTGCTACTTAGGATAAGATGGATAATAATGTTTCACTACCCGCAGTGATTTTAGCAAACCCCTGGTACCACAAATTTCCATTTCATGTTGAAAGAAATTAATTCACCAAATGATTTGTAGTATATTGGGCAAATATTCTCTAGAAATATTTTTAACTTGGGCAAGCCAGAAAGTATATAGTGTATCTGCATGATCATGGCCACATTTAAGGCATTCAGGTGAATTGTGAGTCCCATAAAATTAAATCTGTGTGAAGGTATTTATAGTCCATGTCAGATTTTAACACAATTTCAATATAGATTGATAGTGCTCCATGCTGTATTGAGGGAGTTAAGAATATCAGTTGTGGATTTTGAAAATGTAATCCAGTGTAAGAATAGTATATGTCCATGATATGGCTCGTTTGGGTAGACAGGGTTCCTGTAACACTTGATAGGGACAGTTCAACCAATAGGTTGGTGAAACAATTTCAGGATGCATGGGATAAAGGCAATTGTAAGAATGAGAAGACTTCAGGGTTTAAGCACTTGTGGACGGGCACCCATACAGACACAGCAACGTACCCAGGGGCGGACTGACCATTTGGAAACTCGGACACTGCCCGAGGGCCCGGGGTCAGTAGGGGGCCCCATGAGATGCCCCTGGTACCTTTTTCATAGGCTTTTTTGAGTTTGGGCAAGGACACAGGGGCCCCATGATCCCTTATTTCCCAGGGGGCCCCATGAGTTGTCAGTCCGCCCCTGAATGTACCTGTATCTCACTGGCCTCTTGCAGGTACAGGGCATGTGCATGCCCCCGCCTGCTGACTCCCACTATGATTGTACACAGCGGGAATTTGACAGCAGGTCTCAGCCAATGATTCATGGTCAGGACTTGCTGATTGGTTGTATCCAATCACAGCCCAGAGCCCTGTATTGACAATCAATACTGGGCTCTGTACAGAGGGAATTATCCCTCTGTTTATTCTCCCTGCAGAGCAGGGAAAATAAACAAAGAGATATTTAGTAGAAAGCAGCACACCTTACATAAATTAACACTTGTTAGGCACACATATAACCCCTTGATTACCTGAGATGTTAACCCTTGCCCAGCCAATGTCATTAGTACAGTGACAGTGTATAGTATTATCACTGATCACTGTATTAGTGTCACTGGAGATGTCAGTGTAAGTAAGTCAGTTCCTGCCCAGTGTCCATTAGTGTCAGATTCCCCACCTCACTATCACAGTCCTGCAATAAGTCGCTGATCACTCCCATTAGTAGTATAAAAAAAAAATTCCAGTATAACAAAATTCCAGTATATATTCCATAGTTCATAGATGCTGTAACTTTCAAACAAACAAATCAATATACACCTATTAGGACAAGTAGCAGAATACATTTTGGCCTAAACTTATGAAGAAATATCGGTGAGGTTTTTTTCAACATTTTCACTCTTTTTTAGTTTATATAATAAAAAACTAAAAAAAATCAAGTGGTGATCAAATACCACCAAAATAAAATTCTATTAGTGTGAAACAAATGACCAAAATTTTGTTTGGGTACAGCCCTGCATGACCATGCAATTGCCAGTGCAAATAATGGCCTGTCATGAAGGGGGTAAAATCTTCCGCTGCTATAGTGATTAAAAATTTATATTTTTCTCATGCAGTTTTGAATGAGTGTATTTTTGAGCCCTCCTTAAATATTCTGTTGCTGGAGGCATGGTGAAAGCCAGGATTTCCCAGAAAAGAGTGCCTATTCGATTGGTGTTTATTCTGAACTCTTTGCCAGGTAGGCTAGCAAGAGTAAATAAACAGGTTGAAAGTGACTTCTAGTGGTAGAAGATCTTTGTGCATATGGATCATATACAGTATATTTATTCAGGTGTAATATAATGCTCTAGATCAGAATCAATATAGTAATTAGTACTGTAAATCCAGTCACAAATGTATTTGTAATTTCTGCTAGGCTGTAAAGTTCTAGGTCAAAGAAGATAAAGTGATGCTGACCTCTAGTTTAAAAAATCTATTCAAATATATATTCTTAACTCAAAAAAGTAGCTGTTGTTGCTCTCTGCCACCGCCAAATCTAATCTAATCAAATTTAATTTTTTTGTTTTGTTTTGCTGCTGTGATCTGATTTCCTGTTAGTGGTAATGTTTGAAAAGTATATAGTGAAGTAATTTTGGAAATGCCACCATTTCTTTTAGATTGACCCTGCTCATGCATGACAAAGTTGAATGAGACCATTTTGTACACTAATCAGTGAGGGTTCTGAGTGGGGCATTTGTGTGGTATAGGTTTTAAGGGTTTTCAGGAATGTAAAGTAGGGTATTTTATCTTTACATCAAATAAAAGGCTAGGATGTGCCACAATATAGTTTGATATATTTGGTGAGGTGCAGTGCTCTGGATTAGTCTAGATTTACAGAGCATCCCAGTGTGTTATCAGTTAGAGTACACTAGGTAGCACCTTTTTCAGGTTAGAGATATACAATAGTAAATAACTAAACAATGATATTTTCATTGTATTTCACTGTGTAGTTACATACTGTATCAGGCCAGGACTGGGGCAAAAAATAGGCCCGGGCATTTTAGACTGAGCAGCTAATCTGTCCAGCAACTGGGGTGGGGGGTGTTGGGGGGGCGGTTGGTAATAAGGTATTCACGGTTGGTCCTCCGCACTGAAGTAAGGGGCACTGTACACTGCAGTTCCCTTTATATCACAGTGCCCCTTTACATCACAGTGCCCCTTGCAGTCATGCCCCCCTTTTCTCTCTAATCACAGTGTTCCCTTTTACTCTCTGCCTCCCCTGCACAGTCGTACCTTTGGCAGGGCAGAGGCAGGATTCAGACTGTGTCTCCTCTCCCGGCCCCCCACTCCACCAACAATGTCATCCTACCAGCAGAGCAGGGGGCAGAAGGAGCTGCAGATATGGATCATATTTAAAAGCGGGTGACCACCCGCTTGTTAATATGATAAGATCTCCAGCTCCTCCTGCTCCCTGCTCTGCTGATAGGATGACATTGTTGATGGAGCGGGGGGGAGGAGAGGAGACACAGGTATAGCCACATAGCACCCGTCTCTCTCAAGTACTCTGTATATCAGATCTATCTAATCAGATCTCTCTTTATATATGGGATTCCTCTATATATCAGATCTCTTCATATATCGACCCTTTCTCTCTTTTCTCTGTTTTATATCGGATCTCTGTATAGGAGTTTTCCCTCTCCCTGTATACGAATTGGCTCTGTATAGCTGATATTTCCATGTATCTGACCCCCCCTTTCTCTATGCATAGTAGATTTCTCTGTATAGAGGATCTCTCCATGTATCGTAACTCTGTATTTATGAACAGTAGATCTCTCTGTCTGTGGGACCCCTCTCTGTACATGGGATCTCTCTTTTTTGCAAAATGTGATGAACTATTTATATTTTTGAATGATTGCAGCTAAGAAATTCTGGATCACAGCTGATCACAGATCAAGATAAAGGACCAATCACAGTGGCCTATTACCATGTGATCAGCTGTATCCAATCACAGCTGTGTCACAATCCAGGCAGAACACATTTAGATGATAATCAGAAATGATCATCAGTGCCCTGATTATCAGTGCAGCCCCATCACTGCCAATCAGCATCTATCAGTGCAGTTTATTAGTGTCCATCAGTGCAGCATAACAGTGCCCATTAGTGCAGTATATCAATGCCCATCAGTGCAGCCTCATTAGTACCCATCAGTGCAGCCTCATTGGTGCTCAGCAGTACCCATCAGAGCAGCCTCATCAGTGCAGCCTCATCAGTGCCCATCGATGCAGCCTATCAGTGCCCATCAGTGCAGCCTCATCAGTGCACATCAGTGAAGAAGAAAAAATTACTTATTTGCAACTTTATATAACAAACTAAGAAAAATTGAATTTGTTTAGCAAAAATTTTAAAATTCAGGAATGATTAAATGCCACCAAAAGAAAGCTCTTTGTGTCTAAAAAAAAGATAACATTTTCATATAGGTACAGTGTTGCATGACCGCGCAATTGCCATTCAAAGTGCAACAACGCTGAAAGCTAAAAATTTACCTGGGCAGGAAGGAGTGAAAGTGCCTGGTATTGAAGTGGTTAGGAAGATCCTATTAATTTAATTGTTCAGGAATGCTGATGAATAGCAGGTTAGTTCAAATAATTCATAGGTTGTCAAGTTTGTTTACTATAAAGGGAGGAAAATTCAAGCTGATGTTTTGTTTTGTGAAGCTAATCATTGATCCCCCAAACAACTTACCCATTGTTAAAGCTCTGTACTTTTCAGGTTTGAAGAGACTGTTTCAATTGATTTTTTGAAATTATCAATTTTTTTTTATCAAACTAGGGTTACAGGGTTGTGATAACTTTTTCCACAGTGGCTTTAGCACTGGCCAATAAGGCTAGCAAGGAGTCATCTGCAAAGGTGTCATCCTGTAAGTCAAGCACAGGGATAGAAAGAGCAATTCAGGTGAAGAAGTAGATTTAGACTGTTCTATAAGGGGCTCAAGATTTAGTTTGAATGTTTGTTTCCACATAGCATATGAATTTATAGAAACACAGGCTGCCCTGCAGCTTTCAAACTGACAGCCTGTAAAAAGGTATGGTCTGAAAACTACAGGGCTTGTCTGCAAGAGACTGACATTGCACCTATGATCCAATACTTTGCAATGCTTTGCAGAAAGATAATAAATGCACATTGTTTTTCTTCAAAAATAAATGGATTTATTATTTTTCCCAAAATGTGAAATTAGTCTTTAACAGCTAGCTTAGTGGAGAAAGCTGGAATGTTGGATGGTTGGAGCTATATCTCTGATTTGTAGAATGAACATTGTTGAAAATTTACAATGGCAGTGTTGCTGGAACCAAAAACTAGTAGGGGTCTATTGTCATGGTTTAACCCCACAGTTCCAGATTACAGTGAGTATCTGGAGTAGAAGAACTGCAGTTGGGCTAGAGATTAATGGCAGTTCATCTTCAGCACTGAGTTAGGGAGTAAAAGGGAAAAATGTCCGTGCAGAGTTTATGGCAGATTACAGTGCTAGAATTAAGGTGCAGTCAAAAGAGCCCCAATGCTCACCATTAAATAAAATAACATGTAAAGGGTATGCAGCGCTAGAACATGATAAAAAGAATGATATTGTGATTTAAAATAAAGAAATCAACCAAATAGTAATAAAAACATATAGCAGTCCTTACGTTGAGGCTCATATAATCAAGTAGTCAGGTCAAGTACAGCAGAGCCCATAATGATAAGTTCATGAATAAATGTTAATTGATATAAGAGGTATAGGATACACCAGGTGACATTCGCAGCAATTGGTGCGCTCCAAATCTGGATTTGCATATTCAGATAATCTAGTATAAATATGCGCTTACCACAGGGACATACAAACTGAGCGTTGTATGTATGATAAAGTGGATCATCGGTGGACATCAGGGCCCCATCAGCGGTAGAAACAGCACCCGGTCGTCAAGGATGGTAAGTCTCACTCTGGGGTCATCTCAGTTTCCCTGGTGGGTCCAGCGAAGATCAAAACTCCCGACAGCACGTTCCCAAAAACCGCTCCACCTTGCAAGGACAAGCACATAACAGCTCCCAGGTCTACTGCATAGGTTCCCTGGTGGTTAGTGGCTTCTCATAAGTAAGTGGCGTCGCTTGGGTGGATCCCCTGACATGTTTCGAGCAACCAGCTCATTATCCCCTTTGAGTCTTCCAAGCCCTCGCGATCGTCAGCTTGGTAGCCATAGGTGCGATGCCAGCTGCTATTCAGGATGAAGTAGGCCCACTAATGGTTTAAATAAGAGCGCTTCATACGGGTTGCGCTTAATGTCTGTGTGAAACATAGTGCAGAGAAGGGCATAAACCCTGATCCACAATCTGCAAATTTTGGGGCAAGTCCACCAAATATGGACCATGGTGCCTATTTGTTGACAACCCCGAAAAAAAGTCGGGGAGTATGTGGGGATAAAATGAGCCAGACGAGCAGGCGTGTAATACCATCTATAAAGAACTTTATAGGCATTTTCTAGAATGATAACATTCCTAGAACATTTAGATAATGCTTGGGCCATGGTCCACCAAGCCTGCTGATCCAGAGTGCCCCCGAGTTCCGACTGCCAACGCTGATGATAATAATGGTTTGGAGGCGTTCTAGAAGAAATAATGGAGGAGTAGACCAGAGAGATTAAGCCCGGAGCATGGGATCTATGTCTGCATTGACTTTCAAAGGGGGTCAACCTGTAGGGTCCTGAATGCGCCTGTATTAATGTATTGATAAAGTGGCGGAGTTGAAGGTAGCCAAAATGCTCCCGCAATGGGATATCATAAGAAGAACGCAGAGTTTCAAAGGGGAGTATCCGAGTGGGAGAGAGCAAGTAATGTACAGTCAGGTCCATAAATATTGGGACATTGACACAATTCAAACATTTTTGGCTCTATACACCACCACAATGGATTTGAAATGAAACGAACAAGATGTGCTTTAACTGCAGACAGTCAGTTTTAATTTGAGGGTATTTACATCCAAATCAGGTGAACGGTGTAGGAATTACAACAGTTTGCATATGTGCCTCCCATTTGTTAAGGGACCAAAAGCAATGGGACAATTGGCTTCTCAGCTGTTCTATGGCCAGGTGTGTGTTATTCCCTCATTATCCCAATTACAATGAGCAGATAAAAGGTCCAGAGTTCATTTCAAGTGTGCTATTTGCATTTGGAATCTGTTGCTGTCAACTCTCAAGATGACATCCAAAGAGCTGTCACTATCAGTGAAGCAAGCCATCATTAGGCTGAAAAAACAAAACAAACCCATCAGAGAGATAGCAAAAACATTAGGCGTGGCCAAAACAACTGTTTGGAACATTCTTAAAAAGAAAAAACGCACTGATGAGCTCAGCAACACCAAAAGACCCGGAAGACCACGGAAAAAAACTGTGGTAGATGACCAAAGAATTCTTTCCCTGGTGAAGAAAACACCCTTCACAACAGTTGGCCAGATCAAGAACACTCTCCAGGAGGTAGGTGTATGTGTGTCAAAGTCAACAATCAAGAGAAGACTTCACCAGAGTGAATACAGAGGGTTCACCACAAGATGTAAACCATTGGTGAGCCTCAAAAACAGGAAGGCCAGATTAGAGTTTGCCAAACGACATCTAAAAAAGCCTTCACAGTTCTGGAACAACATCCTATGGACAGATGAGACCAATATCAACTTGTACCAGAGTGATGGGAAGAGAAGAGTATGGAGAAGGAAAGGAACTGCTCATGATCCTAAGCATACCACCTCATCAGTGAAGCATGGTGGTGGTAGTGTCATGGCGTGGGCATGTATGGCTGCCAATGGAACTGGTTCTCTTGTATTTATTGATGATGTGACTGCTGACAAAAGCAGCAGGATGAATTCTGAAGTGTTTCGGGCAATTTTATCTGCTCATATTCAGCCAAATGCTTCAGAACTCATTGGACGCCGCTTCACAATGGACAATGACCCAAAGCATACTGCAAAAGCAACCAAAGAGTTTTTTAAGGGAAAGAAGTGGAATGTTATGCAATGGCCAAGTCAATCACCTGACCTGAATCCGATTGAGCATGCATTTCACTTGCTGAAGACAAAACTGAAGGGAAAATACCCCAAGAACAAGCAGGAACTGAAGACAGTTGCAGTAGAGGCCTGGCAGAGCATCACCAGGGATGAAACCCAGCGTCTGGTGATGTCTATGTGTTCCAGACTTCAGGCTGTAATTGACTGCAAAGGATTTGCAACCAAGTATTAAAAAGTGAAAGTTTGATTTATGATTATTATTCTGTCCCATTACTTTTGGTCCCTTAACAAGTAGGAGGCACATATGCAAACTGTTGTAATTCCTACACCGTTCACCTGCTTTGGATGTAAATACCCTCAAATTAAAGCTGACAGTCTGCAGTTAAAGCACATCTTGTTCATTTCATTTCAAATCCATTGTGGTGGTGTATAGAGCCAAAAATGTTAGAATTGTGTCGATGTCCCAATATTTATGGACCTGACTGTACATCGTGGAAGCCATGGGCTAGCCACCAAGAAAACTGTCCGGGATTGTCATGACCTGGGGGAAATAATGGATTATGTAGCAAACATAGTACCGGCAGGTGGGCAGAAATGAGACCAGCGGAATATTTAATAGAATCCCAAAGGCAACGTGGGACTAAGGAATGAAGGGTGAT